>NW_008382317.1:0-219 GCF_000622305.1 Nannospalax galili
CTTCTTTGGCTGTGAAGTGAGTTCCCTGGTCAGAAGTGATGCTGTGTGGAAAACCATGACAGTGGATAAGGCATTCTGTAAGTCCCTGGACAGTAGTCTTGGCAGAAGCATTACATGCAGGAAAGGCAAACCCATAACAAGAATAAGTGTCTATTCTTGTAAGGACAAAAAACTGTCCCCTCCAAGATGGAAGTGGTCCAATGTAGTCAACCTGCCACC
>NW_008382318.1:0-219 GCF_000622305.1 Nannospalax galili
ATGCCCTTAGGTGCAAGTTCATCCACTGGAGTCTAGTCAGCCTAACTAGAGATCGTAAGGTCTACTCTCCCTCACTCACTAGTAATCAGTCTCCAGCAGTTCCTAGGTTTGGGCCAACCCACTGCCCATTTCCTTCTTTTCAGTCTGGACCCTTATCTGATTGACTTGATATGGGCCTTGTACTGAAGGCCACCAATGCCACAAGTTCACATGTGTAAG
>NW_008382319.1:0-219 GCF_000622305.1 Nannospalax galili
TCTGTCAGTCTCTTCCTTGGCTTTCAGGCCCCTGGACCTTTACTCTGAAGCATCAGTCAGCTTCTGTCTTTCTGTCACACCCACATTTCCTGAGTAGGCATGGGGATAGTGGTGACGTATGGAGGAAGTGTCCCACAGCTCAGCAGGGAAGGCTGGACGGAATGTTCTAGCTCTCCTCGCTTCTCTGTCCTGCAGGTTCTTAGGCACAGGGTGACTAGC
>NW_008382320.1:0-219 GCF_000622305.1 Nannospalax galili
AACAACACTCCAATATGACATCCCAAAGAGCAGTGTGCCATAACTGTGCATCAATGTGTCATCACAACGCCCCTGTGTGCAATCCCAATGGCCAGTGTGCGACAACAATGTTCATTAGGACCTCACAGTGCTTCCATATGGATTCCAAATGTTTCAGTATGCTCTTATATCCCGCCTGTGCAACTACAATGCCATAATATGCCACCACAGTGCTGAAGT
>NW_008382321.1:0-219 GCF_000622305.1 Nannospalax galili
GAGTGAGAGGAGGACCGGTCTGAGTGAAAGTAGTGAAATGTGGTGTGGATGCGTGTTGATGGTTATGTTTTTCCTCATTCTGGGAGTGGGCCTGATCCTGTATTTTTCTCTGCACTCCTTGTTCTAAAAGCCTTTTCTCCTCTCTTTACACTGTCCTACATTCAGGGTCAGAGTCTTCGCGTGGGACTGTTAATGACGAAGGAGCAACTGAAGCCTACT
>NW_008382322.1:0-219 GCF_000622305.1 Nannospalax galili
CTCCTATTTTGGGCCCTGCCTCATTCCTTCTCTTGGGCCCAGACACCTGGGGACCCAATACTACTTATGATCCTTTCCGTCCAAACCAACACAGTACCTTCTCTGGGCCCCAGGAGACTGCTTCTACACCTGACCCCACCCTCACCTCCCTCTGCTTCACTGGGCCTGCACCACCTGCCAACCTCTTTCTGGAACACAGGGATGACATTTCCTCTTCCT
>NW_008382323.1:0-219 GCF_000622305.1 Nannospalax galili
AAATTTAAACACAATGAATTGCAACAGGAATGGCTTTTCCTATGTGCTACATTAAAAAGAAATTTGAGAACTATCCCAACTTAAAAATACTGTATATCATGCATATTTTAATTTTGTAAGCCAAACGAAAGCATAGGATGAATGCCATGTCAGAGAGGTGAATACTTCCTGTTTGAAGAATGAGAGAGAATAGCACACAATTAGGAAAGATAACAAGCT
>NW_008382324.1:0-219 GCF_000622305.1 Nannospalax galili
TTGAAGATAGTCCTCACCCTCTCTCCATGGGAAGCCAGGCTGATGGTGATGGCACTGAAGTTGTTGGAGATGTTGCATGACATCACTGCACGACTACCCCTGAATACGGACACCACGCTCTCAGTGCAGATGGGGCCATCCCATCCTGTGTAGAGAGGACAATCACAGATGTGTGCAGGGCAGGACCTGGAAACAGGCCTGGCTGCTCTACCCTGGCCA
>NW_008382325.1:0-219 GCF_000622305.1 Nannospalax galili
ATGCAGTTGGCCCAGATAAACCAATTTAATTTTACTCTTAGGGCCATTTGAAGATCTGTTCCTCAGGGGTCACATGGGCTTGGGAGGATCCCCGGCTCCTTTATTTTACCAGTTCCATTAGTTTTTTTTAAGATTGTTTTTTATATGAACTTATGCAAACATATATGCGTACATATTTTTATTTATAGAAGGGGAAGGATAGGGAACGGGAGAGCATGA
>NW_008382326.1:0-219 GCF_000622305.1 Nannospalax galili
CTTCTAAGGTGTAGATTTTCGCGTCACCTGCCCGCTCTGACATGCAGATTGTCGCAACATCTGCCCCCTCTGCCGTAAAGAAGGTCGTGTCACCTGCCGCCTCTGACATGCAGATTGACGTGTCTCCCACACCTCTAACATGCAGATGTTCATGTCACCTACCCCCTCAGACGTGTAGAATGTCGTGGCACCTGCCCTCTCTGACTTGCAGATGGTCGT
>NW_008382327.1:0-219 GCF_000622305.1 Nannospalax galili
CCCACATGGCCACTAACAACTGTCCATAACTCCAGTTCCAGGGGGGTCCTATGGCCTCTTTCTGTCCTCCGTGGGTATTGCATGACACGGGTGTACTTACCTACATGCAGGCATAACACTCATATACGTAAGATAAAAACAATAAATGAAATATTTTTAAAAAAAAATTTGCTCTACTTGAGACTTCTCAGATCCTTTCATTCGAATTGCTAATTCTCA
>NW_008382328.1:0-219 GCF_000622305.1 Nannospalax galili
GTTTTCTTACAGAAGACTCGGTTCAAATCCAAGCATGCACATGGCCGCTAATGACTGTCTGTAACTCCAGGGGATCGGACAGTCTTTTCTGTCCTCCATGGTCATTGTACCACACAGGTGCATTTCCATACATGCAAGCAATACACACATACACACAAAATTTTTAAAAAATAAGTAAGATATTGAAAAAGAACAGGGCAAAGTGTTTCTGATTTTTGT
>NW_008382329.1:0-219 GCF_000622305.1 Nannospalax galili
ATTGAACCTGGATCCTTTGGAAGAGCAGTACAAGCTCTTAACCACTGAGCCATCTCTCTGGACCTATTTTATTTTATTTTTATTTTTATGTTGTGTGTATGAGTGTATTGCCTACATGTATGATGTAAGTGCATCCATGTTCTACAATGCCAGTGGAGGTCAGGAGAGTTGTTACTGGAGTTGGAACTGGGAGTGTAGACAGTTGTTAGCTGCCACGTG
>NW_008382330.1:0-219 GCF_000622305.1 Nannospalax galili
AATGAGAAAATGGTGCATTGTGATGGCACATTGGGCCATAATGTTGGCACATTGGAACATTGCGATGTTACATTGGAGCTTTGTGATGACACATTAGGGCATTGTGACATCACATTGGTGGATTGTGAGGGGATAGTGAACACCGTATTTCCTTATTGAATATGGGCATGACACAAAGGATCATTGTAATGACAGAATGGTGCATTTTGATGGCACAAT
>NW_008382331.1:0-219 GCF_000622305.1 Nannospalax galili
AAATGACTTCTTCAGGGGAGGAGGACTTAAGGCTGGCAATGATGACTAAAATGACTGGAACAAACAAGGCAGGGGGAATGACTCCCAATCCTACTTCCCCTTTTCAGGCCAAGAAAAGGACGTGCATCCAGAGGTCGGATCCCACATATTCTCGGGAGAGACCCAAGTGGCCAAGTTAGTGGCTTCATCCCAGAAATTTTCAATATCTTTTGGTTTAAC
>NW_008382332.1:0-219 GCF_000622305.1 Nannospalax galili
AGCAAAATGAAACAGAAAATCAACAACTGGTTTATGGAACCTTGGTACAAATTTAAATAAAGCCCCCAGTCTTGTACCCCTCATGTCTGCAAAACCAGCACCATGTGGACAATGCTGAGCTCTGCTGTCAAGTCAAGCTGGACATTGGTCTCCTTGGATTCCAGTTGAGGTGGTCTCTGCATGCCTGCACAGCTGAATCTGCGGAGAAAAGTTCCCTGG
>NW_008382333.1:0-219 GCF_000622305.1 Nannospalax galili
CTAAGGGTATAAAAGCTGGGAAAACCATCAGACTGGTCTCTCACCATTTTTTGATTTATGTCTGGGTGTGGACTTTCAAACACAGCCGTGAATGTGGAGGAGGGGACGCCCACTTAATTGTGAGTAAACCCACACCCCAACCTCAGTTAACAAGTCCAATAAACTCATTAAGATTCTTCAAACCTGTGTTTGGAGACTTCTTTCCTCAGGTTGTTGCAA
>NW_008382334.1:0-219 GCF_000622305.1 Nannospalax galili
GATCTAGCCATTTCTGGAAATATCCACACAAATGATACCACGGAGTGCTTCACTAATCACCTTGTTTTTCATCTCCGTGTCTGCACTGTGTAAAAGCAGTCTGGCTGCTATGGATATGCTCTCACCACGCACAGCATAGTGGAGCGCTGTGTTGCCGCTGGCATCCATCACGTTCGGATCGGCCCCGTGTTCCAGCAGTATGGCTGCACACTCCTCTTC
>NW_008382335.1:0-219 GCF_000622305.1 Nannospalax galili
AAATTGGTTCTTCAGGCATGCAATGTAATAGATTCAGTTACTAACTCAAGGTAAAGACACACTTGAATGCACCAAGTGCTAATGAGAAATAGGATAGCAGCTTAGTAGTCTGAAAACATGTGTGACTTTAGCGGTACAATAAAACAGGCTAAGAGCTATTAGCACATGCAAGCTAGACTGGTATGACTAGCTCTTGCACTTGTTACCTGTTGACAAAGC
>NW_008382336.1:0-219 GCF_000622305.1 Nannospalax galili
GCAAACAACAATAAAAACAATGTGCAGTAAACTCGGGAGGTCAGTCATCTAGATTCACACCTATAGACCTCACTTATTTCAAAATGCCTATCATCTATGGACTTTCCCAGGAACTTTTATATCGGTGCTCAGTGAGGAGTCCAGTTTCTGCATGAGATCAGGATGTAGAGGAGAGAGGGGTCAGTGGAGGGGAAGCACAGGGCAGCTTCCTGGCCACGT
>NW_008382337.1:0-219 GCF_000622305.1 Nannospalax galili
TTATCTAGCAGATACAGGCCCTGGTTTGGTCCCTGCTGTTGTCCTGCCACCCCAACAAACAAGAAAAAAATGTTTCTGTGAATTTTCCTTTGTGAAGATTTCAGGACCTGAGTAGCTACTTTTAAAAATATTATTATTATTTATTATTATTTTTTGGAGCATCTTATTATTTGGCTGAAAATGAATAAAACTATGATTTGAAGAATCTTTAAATTTATT
>NW_008382338.1:0-219 GCF_000622305.1 Nannospalax galili
ACCCAGCGAACACGGACGGCGGTACAACTGCGGGGTTGCGGGCTGCCCGTCCCCTCGGGCGCTTCGGTCGCGCGAGCGCGCGCGGGCGCGGGCACGAGCGCGCGGGCGCGAAGGAAGAAGCGCGGGCTCGCAGTGCGGCTCGGGCCGGGGAGACCGGAGCGCAGGCAGAGAGAAGGGTCGGAGGCGGTGCACCCGCTCTGGGTGCTGCGGGATCGCGGA
>NW_008382339.1:0-219 GCF_000622305.1 Nannospalax galili
TTGCCGTGCAGAGGGAATAACAGATCTGTACTTCCAATTAAAGAGCAAGAACTTTATTCAAGTCATGAGACATAGTTAAGTATCAGGTCCCATAGGCTAGAGTCCAGCCGGGTCATAAACTGTTCATTTGCTCATGTATTTCCTTCAGATATGAAACACTTATGGGTGGTCCAGAGAGGCCTTTTTTGAGGTTTGAATCTGAGAGGCAAAGATGATGAC
>NW_008382340.1:0-219 GCF_000622305.1 Nannospalax galili
TATTTATCACATAAACTTTTATATTGTTATTCCGATATCATGATATCATTACGAAATGTCTCCCTTTATTGCTAAAAATAAGGTTTTTTTTTTAGAGACTTGTGTCCTAGACTGGCCTCAAACTCTCTACGTAGCTAGGGGTGAGCTTGAACTTCAAATTCTCCTGCTTCCAACTCCAAAGTGCTGTAATTTCATGTGAGTGATATCATATTTTATTTA
>NW_008382341.1:0-219 GCF_000622305.1 Nannospalax galili
CAATTTCAGCCACATGATATTTGACAAAGGGGGCAAGAATATTCACTGGAGAAAGACTGCATGTTCAGCAAGTGGTGCTGTCAAAACTGGATCTCCACATGTAGAAGAATGAAACTTAACTTCTATCTTTCACCTTGTACAAAAGTGAACTACTAATGGATCAAAGGTCTCAATGTGAAGCCTGAATCTCTGAAACTGTTAGAAGAAAACATTGGCAAT
>NW_008382342.1:0-219 GCF_000622305.1 Nannospalax galili
CAAGCACCAAAGTACAGCACCTGGATGACACAATTATCATCAGTTCAGTGAGGACATAAGTTATTTTTGCCATTAAACACACACCTTGGTTGTCCTGTTTTATGACTTCCGTTTGGGAAAAGCAGTGGTCTTGAAGTTATTCCTAATAGGCAAAATGCCCTTCCCTGTCACAGAATGGGACCTCTTCAACACAGATTCCTGGGAAACTTCATCAGCTGA
>NW_008382343.1:0-219 GCF_000622305.1 Nannospalax galili
CTCAGCAGTTAAGAGCAGTGGCTGCTCTTGCAGAGGACACAGGTTCAATTCTCAGCACCCACACAGGGGCTAAAAATAGTATGTAACTCATAACTCCAGTTCCAGGGGATCGTTATCCTCTTCTGACCTCTGCTGGCATTGCACAACACAGGTGCACTTACATACAGGCAGACAACACACTCATACACACAAAATAAAAATAATAAAAGAAGAAATCAG
>NW_008382344.1:0-219 GCF_000622305.1 Nannospalax galili
CCTCCCTAGTGCTGGGATCAAAGGTGTGCATCACCACACCAGGGATATCTCCCTTTATTAACAATGTTTCTTACAAAGTTCTCAGTCATCTTCAAAGTCGATTCTCTCGTGACTAAGTGAATCTTGTCCCCATATCAACATATTTCATCCTTTATTACTTGACATTATATCAGCAAGGAGAAGTCATCCATGGCACAGTGACATTGGATGGCTCAAATT
>NW_008382345.1:0-219 GCF_000622305.1 Nannospalax galili
CAGATGGTGGTGTCACCTGCCCCCTCTGATGTGCAAATGGTCTTTTCACCTGCCCCCTCTGACTTGCAGATGGTCTTGTCATCTGCCCATATGACGTACAGATGGTAGTATCACCTTCTCCCTCTGACGTGCAGAAGGTCATGTCACCTGCCCCCTCTGACATACACATGGTCGTGTCACAGGCCCCCTCTGACGTGCAGATGGTCGTGTCACCTGCCC
>NW_008382346.1:0-219 GCF_000622305.1 Nannospalax galili
AAACAATCCCAGAGCCAATTCATTAATTTTCCGGCAAGGATGGAGGAGGGGTTTTGAACTCCTTTTTTGACTAGCCATGGGTTGGCCAGCTTCTGAAGTCAAGGAAGCGCTATGCGAGCTCAAGGGGCTGGAGCCCGAGTCTGTGGGAGAGGGGGTGTCCGGGGGCAGTAGCACCCCTCATGATCAGTGGTGTTGACATAGCCAGCTGGACGCCTTGGA
>NW_008382347.1:0-219 GCF_000622305.1 Nannospalax galili
AACAGTGAAGTACCAGAGGTTGTTAAAGTCCAAGGAGGAAAACAATGCCTGGAGTGTGAATTGTTATTAGGAGCCTCTTCGGTCTGGGCTTCAAAGTAGGATTTCTTCAGTTAGAGACATGCAGTATCTGACACTATGGTGTTCAGACACAAAAGCATGCGAACTAAGTATATTCTTACATTGATAACAGAAGTGAAATGTCCTCATAAAAAGTATGAA
>NW_008382348.1:0-219 GCF_000622305.1 Nannospalax galili
CTCTGACCAGCAGATGATCATATCACCTGCCCCCTCTGACGTGCAGGTCATTTCACCTTCCCCTCAGACGTGCAGATGGTAGTGTCACCTGCTACCTCTGACGTGCAGATGGTTGTGGCACCTGCCCCCTGTACCGTAAAGATGGTGTTGTCACCTGCCACCTTTGACGTGCACGTGGTCGTGTCTCCTGCCCTCTCTGATATGCACATGGTCGTGTCA
>NW_008382349.1:0-219 GCF_000622305.1 Nannospalax galili
TAAGCAAATGAAAGGAATGTTTCTAGAACGTCAAAGACACAGTTCTAAAAAAAGTACTATAGACAAATTATATTCCATTTGATTTTTCATTAGGAGGTTATTAAACTCTAAACACAGTGGATTATTTGCAGAGATTTTAAAAATGCTGAATCTGAAATCAATTAGAAGCCTAACACAAATATTATAAATATATACTAAAACCACTTTTTCTAAGAAGTT
>NW_008382350.1:0-219 GCF_000622305.1 Nannospalax galili
CTCACCATAACAAGATAATATCACCAGGTAGCATTTTTAAATTTACATGGCAATACTAGCAAAGTAATTAATAATACTAACAGTATGATTATGATGGAACTAGTAATACTAATCACTGCTTCTAATGTGTGGAGAAGTATATATGCTATTGAATTTTTATAACTACAGTAAAAATATCTACTATTGGGGATACAATTTAATATTTCTATCTCTTTATTT
>NW_008382351.1:0-219 GCF_000622305.1 Nannospalax galili
TAGATGTGAGGAATTTAAAATACAAGATGACTCAGACTCTCCTTAGTGTTTGGAAAGGGCCCCGTGGCCCAAGAGGATGGAAACAGATAGAGGCAGAGAGACAGAGAGAAAGACAGAGAGAGGGGGCAGAAACGAGAGAAGAGAGAGAGAGGAACTTGCGCTTCTTCCCAGGAAAGAAACCTATCAGCAGATCACCTATCAGACAAGCCCACAGAAGAG
>NW_008382352.1:0-219 GCF_000622305.1 Nannospalax galili
ACCCCAAATGTAACATCATAATGCTACAATGTGACATCACAATACCACAAAATGACATCACAATGCTCCAATGTCACATCACAATTTTCCAAAATGACATCGCATGATCAATATGCCACCACTATGGCATTGCTCTGGTGTGCCATTACAATGTAACCTTACAACTGAAAAATGTGCCATTGTGCCATCACATTGCTCATTGTGCTATCACAATGCACC
>NW_008382353.1:0-219 GCF_000622305.1 Nannospalax galili
ATCCCAGGGCTGAATGAAATTGCCTAGTAGAAACAGAGAATGCATCAAGAGACAGGTAAGTAGCCCACTACTAGAGCCCAGGGCATGCCAGGCTCAGGTGTAACTGGTGTGGGGCTGAGGGAACCGAGTTTGCACTAGCCGGGGTGAGATTAGGTCACTACTGTGACATCAGTACCTTCAGGAGTTTCCAGTGGGAAGCAGAAAAGTATTGGAGCAGCC
>NW_008382354.1:0-219 GCF_000622305.1 Nannospalax galili
AACACATTAGTGAAGGTATAAATCAAAGTCTGCCTAACATAGGATGTTGGTTGCCCTGTGGCTGGGGAAGTCTCTTATTGTTAAGAGCAATTGACTCTGGGTTTGAGACACAAAATAAGAAAATAAGTCCACTTTGATTTGCATATTATATTTGAGATGACACTCCTGTATTGTAAGGTAGAACGAAATACTTGCAATTGAACATTTCCTTTTAAAAAT
>NW_008382355.1:0-219 GCF_000622305.1 Nannospalax galili
TCTCTACCCATTTGTTCCACTATGTTCCATGAGCCTTAGGTGTGGAGGTTCCATTGTTGATGTGTTAGGGTTGGGCATCTCACAGACACTCTCTGTGTGTGACCAATTGTGGTACACTGTACTCATCTGTTGCAAAAGAAGCTTCTTGATGAGTGATGACTCATGTACTTGTCTATAAATATAAGGATTCATATTTAGCATATAGAAAAAGATTATGTT
>NW_008382356.1:0-220 GCF_000622305.1 Nannospalax galili
GAAGCTGTTATCTGTTCAGAATAAATGAGACACCTGGGTGATAAAGCTGTACATCTTGGGAAAGTTGACCTTTGCAGTGGGCTGGTAAGAGACAGTGCCTGATTTCTGTTTCCTAATATTCATTGATTTATACTCTCCCTTATCTTCCTCTAGTCTAAGATTTGACAAGCTCTCCCAAAAAGGTGCTTTGGAAAAGAGTAAAGGCAGAGGTAGTAAGGAA
>NW_008382357.1:0-219 GCF_000622305.1 Nannospalax galili
CAGCTAAAATCAAGAAGCAGAGGTCCTAAGGGGCTAGAGGCTTTAAAAGTTCCTGAGGCAGTGCAAAGTAGGGGTTCAGGTGGGCAAGAAATGAGGAGGGACAAAGACACAGCATGGTGAGGACTCTGGGCATAGAGATGAGGGGATGCTGGAGCAGGGCATGGCTAGGAAGAGCCAGCAGCATGTGGGCTAGGGAGATGGTGAGCAGGTAAAGATGCT
>NW_008382358.1:0-219 GCF_000622305.1 Nannospalax galili
GAAAACCATTTGAAACTTAATGAATTGTTTATTTCTGGTGTTGCCAATTTAATATTTTCAGAATATAGTTCACTACAGCAAACAAAACTGCAGACAATGAGGGACTGGAATATTTTAGAACCCTAAAGCAATCACACGCTGTTCTCAAACTACCTTATAGAAGAAAATGACTTGACGTTTTCACTGAAAGGTCCTGCATTGTGAACAATTAGGAGATGT
>NW_008382359.1:0-219 GCF_000622305.1 Nannospalax galili
TTTTCTAATTATAATTGTAACTGACCTATTTATTGGACTTCTGTCCATCACTTTAACTCATTTCATCGTACACACCCCTGCATGATAGCTATTGCTCATATAACAAATGAAAAACAGAATCTCAGAGTAAGTAAATGCCCAAGTTCACACAGCAAACAAGAACAGGCTAACATTCAAACCCAGACTGTGGCTCTGGAGGCTGCCATGATTGCCTCCCAG
>NW_008382360.1:0-219 GCF_000622305.1 Nannospalax galili
AGCATTGTGATGTCACCTTGTAGCATTATGATGTCAAATTGTGGTATTCTTCTATCATATTGTAGCATTGTGATATTACATTTAGGGTTTCTGAGGGGACATTGCGCACCGCGTTTCCATATTGAGCACGGTGACAACATAATGGATCACTGTATTGACACAATGGCGCATTGTGATGGCACAATGGAACATTGTGAATTCAAATAGTAACACTGTGAT
>NW_008382361.1:0-219 GCF_000622305.1 Nannospalax galili
TCTGTTTGGTCCAGGATCCCAGTCCATGCAATTAAGTCCCCTAGAGTAAAGTTGGATCTTCGCACTTCAGTGATCCTAATCTAGATAATCCTTCATCTGTACACCCAGAATAACCTAATCTAGATAATCTCTCACAGGCATGTACAGAGGCTTGTCTCCTAGGTGATTGATCCTAGGTCCTGTCCGATGGATAATCAACACTGACCATCCCAGAGCCCC
>NW_008382362.1:0-219 GCF_000622305.1 Nannospalax galili
CACATCATTGCTTTATCTACTTTATCAATTTTGGTAGCCACATTCTTGAAGTTCTTATGAGTGGAGCCAAACCAATCAGAATAGGAGCTAAGGACTAATTCAGTTTCTTCCAAACACTGGATTTCCTCTTCCAAGAATTTTATTTGCTCCTATGAAACCAAAGAGAAAAATTGAACCATGAATAAAAGCCTGGGGCCGGGACCTCAGTGGACCATGAGG
>NW_008382363.1:0-219 GCF_000622305.1 Nannospalax galili
CCTGTGACTTCCAAGACCTAGCTATGCTATTTTCATAGACCTGATTGCCCAGGAAACAAACCTTACTGCAGGACTGAGCACAGCAAGGCCGCCTGCTGCAGTGGGCTTAGGGCCAGCCTGGTGACCTTAGAGACAGCATCAAAGCCATCACCTGGCCCTGGTGGGCTGTAATGAGTAGTGAGAAAGGTCTGACTGTGGCTGAGTTTTCAAAAACATTTT
>NW_008382364.1:0-219 GCF_000622305.1 Nannospalax galili
CCTGTGACTTCCAAGACCTAGCTATGCTATTTTCATAGACCTGATTGCCCAAGAAACAAACCTTACTGCAGGACTGAGCACAGCAAGGCTGCCTGCTGCAGTGGGCTTAGGGCCAGCCTGGTGACCTTAGAGACAGAATCAAAGCCATCACCTGGCCCTGGTGGGCTTTAATGAGTAGTGAGAAAGGTCTGACTGTGGCTGAGTTTTCAAAAACATTTT
>NW_008382365.1:0-218 GCF_000622305.1 Nannospalax galili
GTGTGTGTGTGTGTGTGTGTGTGTGTGTGTGTTTGTGTACAGGCACATATGCCACTGCAGTCATGTGGAATTCTGAAGACTTTCCTGAGTTGGTTCTCTGTTTCTACCACAGGTCATCTGGGTATCAAATTCATGTTCTCAGGTCAGCACAGTAAGCACCTTTACCCACCCAGGCATCTTGTCAGCCTGTTCAGTTTTTGAATGTGTATTTCTGTGTA
>NW_008382366.1:0-219 GCF_000622305.1 Nannospalax galili
GGGTAACAGGGAGACTATGTCTCAAAACACCAAACAACAACAGCAACAAAAATAAAAAACACTAGTGGGCCAGCAAGATGATCCATTGGATAAAGGCACTTGTTGCCAAGCCTGACATCCTGAGTTCAATCCCCAGGATCCCACATGGTGGAAGGAGAGAACTAACGCAGGCAAGAAGTTGTTCTTGACTTACACTCATGTGATGTGACAGACAGACAG
>NW_008382367.1:0-219 GCF_000622305.1 Nannospalax galili
TGCTGTTTAGTTTAGGGTTTTAGTAGGAGCCAAGACACTATGTTTATAATCCAAACCTTCAACCTCACAGTAAGGATAGCTATCAAGAAATCCTTGATAAATCTGTTCCCACTGACTTACTATGAAAGTAAAGTTATTTCCATGGGGAAAATAAACAAATTCCAGAAATAAGGAATGCTTACAATTACATTAAAGAACAATGGCAAACATTAAGGAATG
>NW_008382368.1:0-219 GCF_000622305.1 Nannospalax galili
ATTTTACACCTACATACATGCAGGTAAACACTCAAACTTAAAATTAAAAAAATATATATTTAAAAAGTACAGTAATGTGAAAATCAGGTAGGTAGGTTACAGGAGAGTGGAGCAACCTCTGCTACAGAACGGAGCTGGTGTATGGCTACATTCTTAGCCTTTGAATGTTGGAAGCTATCTACACATCCCAGAAGGATTTACCTAACCATTATGAGATGG
>NW_008382369.1:0-219 GCF_000622305.1 Nannospalax galili
TTCTCCTGGTTTTCCTTGACAGTATTGATAATGCAACCTTTCAGGAACTGGTTTGCCCCCTTTATCTCCAAGGCTTGGCAGCTCTGACTAAAACTTTTTTGTTAACTTTTGGCTATATCTTTCTCTCCCCAAAATTGCCAACTTTTACCAAAGTTCAAGTCTTGGCTGTCTGTTTATTCTTTCTCCATGACTAAACTACCTATTTTTATGTCTTCTGTG
>NW_008382370.1:0-219 GCF_000622305.1 Nannospalax galili
AATCCAATCAGTGAGTGGGAGGATGGCTCCTCCCTCCTCTGCAGATCTGAAGGCGAATATCTTTCACTGCATGTAAGCCTCAAATTAAGACTCTGTAAACCAACTCGATGTTGAATGTGCTCTCCTCTTTTCTAAGAAAGGATACATGTGTGTTATCACCATTTCCAGAGAAGCCTCTTGCTTCACACAGTACCAGTGCCATGTATGTGGCAAAGGACA
>NW_008382371.1:0-219 GCF_000622305.1 Nannospalax galili
AAGACAGAAGAAAACAAAAGCAGAAAGCTTGTTAGATACACTGCAGTATGGCAGCAGTGTACCAGACACTAGAGAGAAATTGGGCACAGGCTCTCTCAGGACTGCTGGCATGGGGCTTTCTAGGCAGGCAGTCAGGCCGGGCTTCTATGTTAGGGTTCCTGTTATAATTGCAACTAGATTTTATTATGATCTACAACAGCCTGGGGAGGCAGTGATGTA
>NW_008382372.1:0-219 GCF_000622305.1 Nannospalax galili
AAAAGTCCAGCATCATGGTACCAGCTCTGGAGGCAGGAAGAGCAACTCCGGGGAACTAGAGAAAAGCGTTCACCCCGATGCATCAAGGTGAGGAAAGACCTAAACACTGTTTACCTTCATAAAAGAAAGTTACAGGCCAGGGCACAGCACAGTGGTACAGGGCTTGCCGAATATCCACCAGTGAGGGACTAAGGGTGTGGCTGGAGGTAAAGTACTACC
>NW_008382373.1:0-219 GCF_000622305.1 Nannospalax galili
AATATTCAGAAGTCATATTGTAACATTGTTGGCATATTGGAGCAATATGCTTGCACATGGACCTATGATGTTGGCAGAATAAAGCATTGCGATATCACATTTGAGCACTGTAATTGCATATTGGTACATTTTGCAGTCGTATTGCAACACGGTGATGGCTCCATGGAACATTGTGATGTAATAATGAATCATTGTGAAGTCATATTGTAACATTGTGAT
>NW_008382374.1:0-219 GCF_000622305.1 Nannospalax galili
TAAATAGATTAATGATTCTACAATATGGCTCCCACAGACCTATGATAGAGTAATATTTGCTAAAGTGAGTTTTTAGTACTGTTTACGAGTGAAATGCTCTGCACACACTGAATAGCATTCTTTCACTTAAGTATATATTATATTTTCTAATGATGAAAACCTTTATACCCATGCTTATTTCCTTTGTTTCCTCATTCATAAATATTCACATTAAAATTC
>NW_008382375.1:0-219 GCF_000622305.1 Nannospalax galili
GTTCTCATTTAAACCAGGAACAAGACAAGGATGTCCATTTTCTCCATTCTTATTCAATTTAGTACTTGAAGTCTTAGAGCAATAAGACAAAAGAAGGACGTAAAGTGGATACAAATTGGGAAGGCAGGAGTTCAAAGTACCTTTATTTGTAGATTATATGATGATGAGATGATTCTCTACATAAGTCTCCAAACACCCCACTAGAAAGCTCTTGGTCCT
>NW_008382376.1:0-219 GCF_000622305.1 Nannospalax galili
TCTGAGCCATTCTCTTCTAAATTAGAATTACACAGGGAAACATACACTGCTGAGAACAGCAGGAATGTTAAAGATGGCACACTCCTTCTTCCCTGTAACAAAACTACAGCTAGTAGCGAGATTAATGTGTCAAAAAAATTTTGTATCTCATGTTTATTGTAGCACCACCCTCCAAAGCCCAGGGTATGGAATCAACCCAAGTGTTCATCAAGTGATAAG
>NW_008382377.1:0-219 GCF_000622305.1 Nannospalax galili
CCCCACCCATCCAGTCATTTGTACTCAGGGCCCTGGAGCACAGCCAGGCCGAGCCCCTCTGCTGTACAAAGGGCAAGCCCCAGGGTCCCCCACCCAATACCTGTGACCAGACTTTGGCATGGCCGGCTGGCATGTGCTTGTATCGGGATTACTGGTCTGAAAGTGTGTGTTCCAAGTTTGGTCCAGGCTAGCCTCCTCTCCCCTTACCCTGGAGCCTGG
>NW_008382378.1:0-219 GCF_000622305.1 Nannospalax galili
CTTTCTTATATTTTATGGTGGAGTTTGGTGCACAGGCCTCACTCACTTTAAGCCTCAGAGCAAAATGCAGTGGCAGTTTTTCCATTGAGTAGTCATACAGATTATAACCGTTGGCATGAGGCAGCCTGTGATTCCTTACTGTCTACCTGGTAGAGTTTATTCCTTAACAGCATTATGTTATGTGATTGCAAGATGGAACTGGAGGAATCTTTACTATTT
>NW_008382379.1:0-219 GCF_000622305.1 Nannospalax galili
CCGAGTGCTGGGACCAAAGGCATGTACCATCACGCCTGGCCTGAACTCCTCATCTATTGTCTCAAATAATTTCTCTTCTGCAGTATTTTTCCCCAATAATCTCCACATGGTCCCTTTCTAGTTATTACTCATATTTCAACGGAGGACTCATCCAGATTGTGATATTTAAAAAACAGGATAGAGAAGAGTAGGGAATGTGAAAAGGCGTTGTCCCAACCT
>NW_008382380.1:0-219 GCF_000622305.1 Nannospalax galili
GCCCAATGCGAGGAATGGACTCTCTCCTTTGAATCTATTAACCAGGGTTCCCGGAGACCCTCAAACAATACTGACCATTGTCTCTGTTCTTTGTTACCTACTTGAACTTGAAAGGAAGACACTATTTCTGGAGATACTACATACATGAACTATAGAACAAATAAGGAAAAATCATGCAGGTGCTAACTTCAAAATTTCATCATCTTTAACTGTTTAGTT
>NW_008382381.1:0-219 GCF_000622305.1 Nannospalax galili
TGCAGTGGGTCCAACAGTCATCCTGGGAAGCAAGCTCTGGGTGGTGCTGGCCTCAGGTGCCCAGAGCCTCCAGAACACCGCATTGCTGTGGTCAAAACCAAAAGCCCCATGGAGCATAAGCTCATCCTGATGTGTCTTGAGCCAAATACTTAATGCTTTTGCATTTTGTTAATAAAGCAAAATCACTCCTCAGTAACGTCACTGTTCAAATGTGCTTGA
>NW_008382382.1:0-219 GCF_000622305.1 Nannospalax galili
AACTAGGAACTGTTATACAAAGTGAAGTAACGCAGACTCAGAAAAAAAAAACCCCGACATATGCGGATCCTAGAACCAGATCCTGATAAATGAGTATGTATCCAAACACAACTACAGGAACCCAGAGAATGGAAAGGAACCTGGGAGGTAAAGGAAAAGATAGACCCGGAAAGAGAAGAACAGTAGGAAACAGGTGTTAATAAGGGAGATATGGATAAA
>NW_008382383.1:0-219 GCF_000622305.1 Nannospalax galili
ATGTAATGTAATAAGCAATGCACAACAATAGGCAATCCTCAAATGACTTACCATTTTTCTTGGATTGCTGAGCAGCAGTCCACAGTTCTGTGAAGTTTACTTTGAGGACATTCTAGAAAAATGAATAATAGTTTTAAGAGTAACAAGTACTACCTGTGCATGGTGGTGCACGCCTTTAATCCTAACACTCAGAGGGAGAGGCAGGCAGAGATCTCCATG
>NW_008382384.1:0-219 GCF_000622305.1 Nannospalax galili
TGGTTAGAATTAGAGTTATGTTTAGAGCTAGGGTTAAGGTTAGGTTTGGGGGAGTTTTATAGTTAAGTTTAGGACTAGGGTTAGGGTTAGGGTTAAGTCTAGGGGGAGGTTTAGGTTTAATATTCAGGTTAGGGTTAGGTTAGGTTTAGCGTTAAGTTTATGGTTAAGCTTATGGTTAGGGTAAGGGGAAGGGATAGGGTTAGGACTAGGGTTATGTTT
>NW_008382385.1:0-219 GCF_000622305.1 Nannospalax galili
CTCTGTGTGTGTGTGTGTGTTCTGATGCAGAGACATGGGAGAGACCACTCAAACTCAAAAAGTTTCAAATCAGCCTAATTTTATTAGCTGGGCAGCAAATACACCCTCAGATTCAAGAGAGTGTAGTCCCTAGATTGTAGGGTTTCTAAAGTCAAAAACCACAAGACAGCTGGCATTTTAGTTACAAGATGTTAACATTTTACAATGTTAGATAACCGC
>NW_008382386.1:0-219 GCF_000622305.1 Nannospalax galili
TGTTCTTGAGATCTCATTGGGAAGCTTCTCTGTTGTGTCTGGAAAGCACTAACAACAGGTGCCCTGGTCCTCTGACTCTGACAGTCTTTCCATCCCTCTTCCGGAATGTTCCCCGAGCCTTATATGTAAGAGTTGTATTATAGATCAGTCCCCAAAGCCACTTATTCTTGCATTTTGACAAATCGACTATCACTATGGATAGTCTCCATCTGTTGCATA
>NW_008382387.1:0-219 GCF_000622305.1 Nannospalax galili
CAGGGGGATGGCTTCTGATTGTCTCTTATGAAGCGAAAAATACAGGTATAATTTTCACTTATCTAAGTTTTCAACCAAATAACTCTACCAAAGATCTTATAGATTCACAGTTTTAAAGTGCATTAGGGCCAGGCTTGGTGGTACATGCATGTAATCCCAGCACTTGGGAGATGAAGACAGGAAGATGAGGAGTTCCGGTAAGCTTCAGCTTCCTATCAG
>NW_008382388.1:0-219 GCF_000622305.1 Nannospalax galili
AAAGTATTTTATTTAATCTGTTACCTTTATAGATACATATATATTGAGCTTATTCCTTCATTGTGTTAATTTAATATAATTATGAGCTTTCAGATAAATGAAAATGTATAAACTCAATTTTTAGATGTTATTCTCTGTGAAACTACTTTTCCTTTCCCCTGTAAGTTCAAAAACCTTTGTTGTATGCTCCAAATAAAAGAAGAATTGGTCATTCTTTTG
>NW_008382389.1:0-219 GCF_000622305.1 Nannospalax galili
ATATTTGATGTGGATTTGGGGTTTGTTGTAAACCAATAAGACATTGCTAGTCACACTAAATCGTAGTGCGTGGTGTCATTATGCCACTATTTGAACAATGAAGGTTTCCCAAGCTGGAAACAAGGGAATTGTGGGGAAAGCCGGGCAGAGGGTGGGGAGAGCTAGGCCAGTACCACCATCTCATCCTCACACCAGCCACTCGTCTTCTGGAAAATGAGT
>NW_008382390.1:0-219 GCF_000622305.1 Nannospalax galili
TTTCTCATTTTTTCTATTTTGGAAAACAGCTCCATTCTCATATCATTTAAACATCTTTTATATTTTCATTTTCTTTTTTTAAAAAAATAATTTTGAGACATAATAGCATTAACAAACAAATTATTCATTGGTTGTGAAACTTCTTTTTCTGGGGATGTAAAGCAATGTTCATTCCCTTTTAAGCTTCTAGTGTCAAGCCAATGTTTGATTAAAGTTTTA
>NW_008382391.1:0-219 GCF_000622305.1 Nannospalax galili
TGGAAGAAGGTATAGAAAGACTATGAGAGGCTGAGGAAGAGGGTGTTGTGGAATACTGTCCTCCGGTATGACATAGCCACTGCCATTTCAGAATCAGAGCAGCTGTGCTTACACTCAGGAGACCCTCAGAAAGTCAGGTCTATTCATATTGCCTCATAGACAGAAGGTGGGATGATCAGACTCTAGCCTGAGATTGTAGTCACTCCCTCCTGTGTGTGT
>NW_008382392.1:0-219 GCF_000622305.1 Nannospalax galili
GACTTCACCAGCAGTGGGGATATAAGAAAGATCCTGGGTGGCCTCCTGGTTTCAAAGGAGCAGAGGGGAGGACGGTACATAAATACCAGTCCCTGTGAGTATTCATCCCCACCATAGCCCAGCCTGTTTGCTCAGTTTTCCCACAAGGGGACTGGGCAGAAAGTGTTGGAACCCCTGTAGACCTGGCCCCCAAGTTACTTTCCACCATGTCCACTGTCC
>NW_008382393.1:0-219 GCF_000622305.1 Nannospalax galili
AAGAATTGAGAGATTAATGACAACTTCCAATCCTTGAACATGGTAAAACTATCCATTACCCTCAAGCTTCCTTAATTTCTGTCGGTAATATTAGCTTATGAAGTGAGAATTGTTAGAGTTATGACTCCTACGAAGGATGCCATTCTCTAATCCCCAGGATGCTGACAGTGTTGAGTAACCACTCTTGTAAATGTGCCCATGGAAGGAACTCTGTACATG
>NW_008382394.1:0-219 GCF_000622305.1 Nannospalax galili
AAAAAAAAAGGTGTTTTTCCTTTCTTCTTCCTTTTGACTCTGTATCTTGCTAATGTAACCCAGGCTAGCCTCCAGAGTACTGGGATTATAGATGTGTGCTATACACCATCCCTCTACCATTGATTATTGCCCTCTATTATTTGATTTGAGTATTTTAAAAAATCAGACACAGATAGAAAAGTATAAATCCATAAAAAGTGACCTATGGGGCTAGAGAGA
>NW_008382395.1:0-219 GCF_000622305.1 Nannospalax galili
AGAAACAGGACCCATGTAATGTTGTCTGCAAGAAACATGCCTCACTGGCAAAGACAAATTCAGTCAGAGGGTAAAAGAATAGACAAAGGCATTTCAATCAAATGGAATTAGAAGGGCAAGCAGGTGTGGCTATACTAGTATCTGATAAAGTAGACTTCAAACTGAAACTAGTCAAAAGAGATAACAAAGGCAATTTCATATTGATTAAGAAATAATCCA
>NW_008382396.1:0-218 GCF_000622305.1 Nannospalax galili
TTATTATTATTATTATTATTATTATTATTATTATTATCAGACTTCTTTACTCAGTGATGCCAAGTCAGTTCAAAGTACTCAGTGAGCCAAGCACTACACTTTTGTCTCCAATCTTTGGAATCCGTGAAGTATCTGTAAGATATTTGACAATGTTGAGAAATCATTTGGATATAAACAATGTGTGTGTGTGTGTGTGTGTGTGTGTGTGTGTGTAGCAT
>NW_008382397.1:0-219 GCF_000622305.1 Nannospalax galili
GGGGGAGAAGACACTCCTCCAGGGAACCTTCCGGAAGGACATCTTGGTGTCACCAGCTTTCTCAGTCCTGCCCAGTGGGACCAGTGGTAGTCGGGGCACTATGTTCAATTCCATGTCCATGCCCTGACCGCTGCAGAGTGCGCTCTCTGACATCTGCACCAGCTGCCTTTCTAAAAGTGTCATTCATTAACTACCCATGTGAATTTGTCTTGTGAATGA
>NW_008382398.1:0-219 GCF_000622305.1 Nannospalax galili
CTTCCAAAGCAGCTGTCTAGTTAACTCTATGTTTCCCAGTCTCTCCTCCTTATACTACTTGGTTCCCTTCACTTCAGTATGAAAACATGAGAAATCCCTTGACTTTGTAAGGTGATGCCCAATAGGTACTTCGGGAGTCATCATTCTAAAACTAGTTACAATATAAGCGTATCAGAGGTGAATGACACAAGTTGCTCTATACTGGAGGAGCAGTACCTT
>NW_008382399.1:0-219 GCF_000622305.1 Nannospalax galili
GCAACATACAGATGACTGGGGGAGAATAGTCCCCTATAATTCTCCTCAAGGACAGACCCCACGTATTTCACTATCAACATAACAAACAAGATGCTCCTGCCAGTGCAATAGTGGAGTGTCTAGTGTATGTACAGCAAACAAATTTTCAATTGGATATAATGCTTGTTCCTAGAGGTGGAACACAGATCTGATGCTACAGACCTGGCCAATCCCCTGTGG
>NW_008382400.1:0-219 GCF_000622305.1 Nannospalax galili
CCCCCGTCTGTCTGCTCACCAGGAGGATGTGTTCTGACCTCATTGTACTCAGTAATCTTAACCTCTATGTGCTGTAAATGTTCAGGATCAATATAATGCTGGACTTGTTCCCTCCTCAGGAGGAGGCAACCTAAAGATTGATTTGCTGTATCAAAACATAATGTGCCTGCCAGAGAAAATGAGAGGGTTAGGTTAGATGTCTGGTTTTGGAAGTTCTGT
>NW_008382401.1:0-219 GCF_000622305.1 Nannospalax galili
GTCTCTGCTTTCTCCTGTCACATGTTTAACTAAAACTACTTCCCTTTTTTTTTGTGTGTGTGCACATGCAAATGTTATCCAACAATAAGCTAAATACGGCATTACAACAGTGCATCCGTTCTTCCCCTGGAGTTGAATTTGCCTCTCTTTTATGCTTCTTTTTCTCTATATATATTTTATTTTGTTCATGGATTTACATAGACTAATTGTCTATTTAAG
>NW_008382402.1:0-219 GCF_000622305.1 Nannospalax galili
GTGTGTGTGTGTGTGGCAGATCTCCAAGACCATGCTTCCACTCTCATTTACTCGAAGAATTTTTCAGGACTCAGAAAAATAGTCTGCTCTTGCTTATGTTAATAACAGGGAAGGATTCTGTTCCAAATTAAAACATACACAGGAGAATGTGAATGAGGTAATGTCCAAGAGAAAGCCTGTGCGTGCTTCAAGTTGAGGCTTATGGGAACACCATTCTCC
>NW_008382403.1:0-219 GCF_000622305.1 Nannospalax galili
TGGCTCTTTCCCTTGAACTGCTATTACCCACATTTTATGACCAATATTTATTAAGGTTTTTGATAAAAAATTGCTGCCTATCTTGGCAGGGGCATGACATTTTGCCACAATGAATTTGCAAATTGTGAACACAAAATCAAACCCATAAGTTACAGCAAATTGTAAATATAATAAAATCATTGTAACAATTTAAAATCCCACAAAACTCATAGTTTATTG
>NW_008382404.1:0-219 GCF_000622305.1 Nannospalax galili
TGTGAGATTTAAAAGGCCAGCAAGTATTAGTTAAGATTTAGTCAAAGGACACAGAACCCGGTGTAGCTAGTTAAAGCATGGGAGGATTTATTTGGCTTACAGAATCCTTGAGTGGATTGGAAAGCAGACACTAGTTGAGTTTCCAGTATAACTCCTAGAAGGCCTTGTAGCCTTCTGTTGTGAAAGCAGCTTCTACTGCTGGGGTTCTGTAACCACCAG
>NW_008382405.1:0-219 GCF_000622305.1 Nannospalax galili
TAGCGGGTGAATGAAGAGGGTCTCAGGGTCCTACAGCATTACCAGTGCTGGATGAAGTCAGAGACAGGTGGATCCCTCCCGGCTTCTGTCAACCACTCTAGTCAAATCAGCAAGCTCCAGGTTCAGATAGACCCTGTCTCAAAAAATAAGGTGGAGGGTGACAGAGGAGGAGTCCTGATGTGGACCATTAGCCTTCACACACATCCACATGTTCCCATG
>NW_008382406.1:0-219 GCF_000622305.1 Nannospalax galili
CCATGTGGGTGCTGGGAATTGAACTTGGGTCCTCTGTAAGAGCAGCCAGTGTTCTTAACTGTTGAGCCATCTCTCCCAGCCCCAAAACCCAGCAAGATTTTTGTTTTTTGTTTTCTTATCTTTTTCCTTTTCTAAGTGAATTTTTGTGAGTTTCATACACAATATTTTGATCATATTTAGATACTCTGCCCTATCGGTACCCCTACTACCCATACATAT
>NW_008382407.1:0-219 GCF_000622305.1 Nannospalax galili
TCTTACAATCTAATCTTTATTTTTCAAAATGTTACAAAAATTATGTTTACTATTTGTAAATCTGCGGAATCAGCTCTTGGATTTGCTTTTAAACTATCTGATAGTAAAAACGGAATTCAGTGATGAAAGTCTTTGAGACACATTAGGCATATACCCATGAACCACAGGGGATGCAGTCACAAAATTTAAAATATACATAATTTTAAAAATTAATTTTCT
>NW_008382408.1:0-219 GCF_000622305.1 Nannospalax galili
ACAGGCCTCTTCACCCAGGACCCAACTGCTGCAAGACCTATCTCAGCACAAGCTGCTTCCTCCTGATAAGTTTCACAATATATAGACCCCAGCATCCCGCTGAAACTATTTTGAATTATTTTTCCAACCTTCTGCATTTCCTAACCCCCTATAAAATCCTCCAGCTAGCAGCCTGCAAACTGGTGGGCTTTTCTCAATCCCGGAGTTTGAAAGCCATGC
>NW_008382409.1:0-219 GCF_000622305.1 Nannospalax galili
ATGTTGAGATGATGAGCCCTGCTTTGTGACCAGGATTGCTGGCTGCAGCCTGGCTGACAAAGCATCACTCGGCCTTGGTCCAACTCCCAGAGAAAGTGGCTGGTGGCCTGAGAGGCCCCACACATTCCTGGCCCTCTAGAACCTTCTCCTTGATCCTCTATACCAGAGGCTCCCAACTTGTCTGCACATTTGAATCACCTGGGGTGGGGGATAGATGGT
>NW_008382410.1:0-219 GCF_000622305.1 Nannospalax galili
TGGCTGGGGCTAGACAGATGGCTCAGGGGTTAAGAGCACTGGCTGCTCTTAAACAGGACATTGCATTTCCATGTGGATGTTCCCACGATCCACATGGAAGCTAACAACCATCCATATATCCAGTTTCAGGTTATACAACACCCTCTTCTGGCCTCCAAAGGCATTGCACACATGGGTGTACTTATATGCATACAGGCAAAACACTCACATAAAAATAAA
>NW_008382411.1:0-219 GCF_000622305.1 Nannospalax galili
ATTGCCAAAGGGGACCTCATGACATGAAAAAGCTTCTGTACAGCAAAGGAAGCTGTCAATTGAGTGTCCCACAAAATGGAAAAAAATTCTTTGCCACCTATGCATCTGAGAGAAGATTAGTATCTAGACTATATATGAAGACCTAAAAAAGCTAAACATCCAAACACCAACTACCAGCCTAGAGAGACAGCTCAGCAGTTAAGAGCACTAACTGCTCTT
>NW_008382412.1:0-219 GCF_000622305.1 Nannospalax galili
TCTTTGCATATTGAGTATGATGACAGAACAAGGGATTATTGTAATGACACAATGGCCCATTTTGATGCCTCAATGAGCATAGTGATTGCATAATGGAATATAGTGACTTCATATTGTAACGTTGTGATGGCGCTTTGGAACAATATAATG
Source organism: Nannospalax galili (assembly GCF_000622305.1). Lineage (NCBI taxonomy): Eukaryota > Metazoa > Chordata > Mammalia > Rodentia > Spalacidae > Nannospalax > Nannospalax galili. Next base: position 151 of record NW_008382412.1, read on the forward strand.
GCACATGTAGCCATAAGATTGGCACATTGGAGCATTGATATGGCACATGAAACATTGGAATACCAAATG
>NW_008382413.1:0-219 GCF_000622305.1 Nannospalax galili
AGGGGGAACCTGGCTCCTTTTGGCCTCTTTCATAATCTTATTAAGACAGGTCCATGACCAATGGCCCTGTCCCCCACAGGCCCTATATTTCCCTTTGTCCATCTCGGCCTGTGGTTGATAAGCAGCCACTGCCTCAGCAAGGGTAGTGGCATGTGCCAGAATGGTTCACACATCTCAGCAGGCCAGAATCCATTCAGAGACATCCTTGTGTCTAACGGG
>NW_008382414.1:0-219 GCF_000622305.1 Nannospalax galili
GCAGGACCTCTTGACTTATCTTCACATGGATGAAACTGGTAAAAGGCCTAAAGAGCCCGGGGTCCTCCCAGGCCCATGTGTCCCCTGAAGACCAGATCCTCAACCAACCTTAAAGTAAAAGTAATTTGGTTTATTTGAGCCAAATGCATGTTTGTAACCCCCCCCAAAAGTATAACCAAAAATTATAGTGATAAGTATATTTCTGTAAGAGTCCAAAGG
>NW_008382415.1:0-219 GCF_000622305.1 Nannospalax galili
CTTGTGTGGGTGAGGTTTAATATAGGAGTCCTGTCCAGGGACAGACACTCTATAGTTTCTTATTCTCTACACTGTGGCCAGTTGTAGCCTTCTGTGAGCATTGCCTTCTGTTGCATGAGGAAGCTTCTTATAATTTATTCTTTGAGAATTTCATACAATCACACAATGTATTTTGATCATAATCACCCCACTCACCCCCTCCAACTCTTCTTCGATACT
>NW_008382416.1:0-219 GCF_000622305.1 Nannospalax galili
GCACCATATACCTGCAATAAATGTGGAAGCCAGGAAAAGCCATCAGATTCCTTTGAACAGGAGTTACAGATGGTTATTGAGCAGGGGTCCCTCCAATATGAATGGAGTACATGAACATGTGTGTGTTTGCATAGGGGAGGATGCATGAATTGGGCTTCCAAAGTGCAGCTCATGTGACATTTCTAGCCTTGGAAGGGTAACTTCCTAAAGAAGGGGGGG
>NW_008382417.1:0-219 GCF_000622305.1 Nannospalax galili
GTGACACAACCATGTGCACGTTAGAGAGTGCAGGTGACACGACCATCAGCATGTCAGAGGGGGCAGGTGACACAACAATCTCTAAGTCAGAGGGGACAGGTGACACGACCATCTGCACTTTAGAGTCAGGAGGTGACACGACCATGTGCACGCCAGAGGGGGCCGCTGACACAAACATCTGCAAGTCACAGGGGGCAGGTAACAAGACCATCTGCATGT
>NW_008382418.1:0-219 GCF_000622305.1 Nannospalax galili
CCTGGAGCCTGGTAAACCTACCTGATATCATACCCTTAAACAAACTGACTCTCCCTTTTCCAGCAGCTATCAATTGCCAAAAGTGCCTCACCTAGGGCTTGGGCTTCTTACCCACCTCCCCTACATCCATACTGGGATTTTGACTAGCTTGAGAATGCATCATTCCTATGTATGCTGTCACAGTTGCTGTGAGTTCGTATGTGCATCTGCCCTGCTCTC
>NW_008382419.1:0-219 GCF_000622305.1 Nannospalax galili
GAGACTTCAATATGCCAATCAAAAGAGCATGCAATTGAAAACTTATGAACTGTTTATCTCTGGAATCTTCCATTTACTAATTTCAAATCATGGCTCACTATGGGAAAAGGAAGTTACAGAGGTGAGAATAGGAACAGGGAGGCACGGCTGGGCCTTAGCGCCATGTGGCTGCATAGGTCAGTGCATGCTTGGCTTTGTAGGAAGTTGCCAATGCAGCTT
>NW_008382420.1:0-219 GCF_000622305.1 Nannospalax galili
CATAAAACTCTTAGAAATTATTAACATGTTCAATAAAGTGGCAGATTACAAAATTAACCTACAAAAGTCTATAGTTTTTCTGTATACCAAGAACAAGCAATCAAAGAAAGAGCACATAGAAACACTCCCATTCACAATACCTGCAAAAAAATATATATATCTTGGAATAAACCTGACCAAAGATATTAAAGAGCTCTACACTGAAAATTTTAAACGTTT
>NW_008382421.1:0-219 GCF_000622305.1 Nannospalax galili
TGTGATGGCACATTGGAGCAATGTAATGGCTCATGTGGCCATAGTGTTGGCGCACTGAGCATTGTGATGTCACCTTGGAGCATTGTGATGGCACATTGGAGCATTGTGATGTCACATTCAAACACTAATATGTCACAATGGAGCACTGTGAAGTAATATAGTAAAATGATGGCACATGGGGTAATAGTGTTGGCATAAAGGAGCATTGTGGTGTCACAT
>NW_008382422.1:0-219 GCF_000622305.1 Nannospalax galili
TCTTTCAAATATTTATTGTTGTGGCTGGAGAGATGGTTCAGTGGATAAGAGTACTGGCTTCTCTCACAGAAGACCTGGGTTCAATTCCCAGTACCCACATGGTGGCTAACAATAGTCCCTAACTCCAGTTCCAGGGGACTGCTCCCCTCTTCTGACCTCTGTGGGCATTGCATGATCAGGTGCACTTACATACATGCAGACAGTGCATTCATACACATA
>NW_008382423.1:0-219 GCF_000622305.1 Nannospalax galili
CAAAGCATTTCATTGCCATACTATTATGTCTGGGCTGTTTTCTTCTTTCTTAAGTTTTAATCAAGTAGAAACACTGGCGGTGTCACGAATATGAATGGTACATTGAATGAGTTATCTGATAAATTAATTTCTTCATTTCATAATAAACATGTAGTATAAATTTGAATTTGATTCTATTGATTGAAATATATTTTATTTACAAAGTTTTAGAATTAAAAA
>NW_008382424.1:0-219 GCF_000622305.1 Nannospalax galili
GAGGGAAAATGTGGCAGATCTGAGCCCTGGGGTTACCATGCCAGCAAATCCGTCATATGTTAATACTGTAATTTATAAGATAGCACTTGCTCTCTGTAGTTTTTTGAAGCAGGTTTGAAGCTGTGTTTCACACCTGTTTTCACAGGCCTTCTTTTCATGCTCAACACCAGCTTGGTACTTCTTTTTAATAGATTTCCACGATGCCCAGAGTTGTTTTTG
>NW_008382425.1:0-219 GCF_000622305.1 Nannospalax galili
AGATATGGGCAGATCCCATGCACCACATTGCTGCTCGGGTCCCTGGCTCTCCGCGGATACTGGATGCTGGCGACTCAGCGGTCTCTGCACTTCCAGGAGAGTTCCGTTCCAAGCTACCGGGCACTCCCTCAAGGTATGTGATCCGCGGGCCGCCAGATCACGAGGGGTGGTGCAAGAACGGAGAAAGCAGGATCTCTGGGAGTCATTGTTTATGAAGGG
>NW_008382426.1:0-219 GCF_000622305.1 Nannospalax galili
TCTCCAATGAAGAAGCAAAACAAAACCCCAAACCAAAACCCACATATAGTCGATGTTGTAGGTTCATTGAGAGTGTGCTACATGAGCAGAAGATCTGCTGTATCCCTATCCCATTGTTGTGGTCCCTAAAACGTTGGAAAGGGTACACCATGGCTGGAATTTGTGATCGGACCACACACGCTCTGGGAACGATGGCCCATGTGATGCCCTGGCAGAATC
>NW_008382427.1:0-219 GCF_000622305.1 Nannospalax galili
CCATAAACCAATTAAAGAGACTATTACAGCCTTTACAGATGGAGGAAAAAACGAGCTGCATTGGTCATACACGACTCTCCTGATGATACACCTGTAATATACTTTCAGCCTCTATCTGATAAATCCCCACAGTAAAAAGAGCTCTTTGCTATCTATATGGCTCTTGATAAAAATCAATAAACCCTTCAACCTTTATTCTGACAGCATTTATGCTGTTAA
>NW_008382428.1:0-219 GCF_000622305.1 Nannospalax galili
ACAATAATAAGTTTCTACTTTTAGGAGGAAAATGAATCACAATGAGAACAGGGACTTCTGAGTAGAGCACTGCACATACCACTGCTAGAGGCAGGATGAGTAGAGAAAGCAGTTCCCATGCACAGCAGCTAAGCAGAGGGATGCCAAACCAGAGAAGGTGCATGGCTGTTCCCCTTATCTTTGCTAAAAAGAGGGTTAGCCTGTTCTAAAACTTTTCCT
>NW_008382429.1:0-219 GCF_000622305.1 Nannospalax galili
TGAAATTTTTAATAAAGTTTTTTTATAAAAAAATTTTTAAAAAAAAGAAAGAAAATGTTTAGGCCACAGTGTACGTGAAGTTGGTAAGGTGACAGGGAATTCAGTCCGGGGTTTGTGTACTCAGTGCTATGGTGGAGGCAGTCATGGGTTCCTTTTATACTTTTGACCTGGCAGGTTTATCTCTCATGGATTCTTGAATCAAAGGGCAGTCATTGGTGT
>NW_008382430.1:0-219 GCF_000622305.1 Nannospalax galili
TGACTAGAACTGATTAAAATTACAAGAGCCATGTGTTTTATTTCGTCAGACATACTGCATTTGTTCTCTGAGTCTGCTTTCCAAATTTTTGGCAGCGCATGGCTGAATATTTTACAGAGTCTTCATCTCAAACATCGAAGATAGACAGCTGATGCAGGGTAGGCCCATTGACTACTGAAGCCAGTTCATAGTTGCAGAAAATGAAGATTTGGCCTCTTA
>NW_008382431.1:0-219 GCF_000622305.1 Nannospalax galili
TGAGCCACCATGTCCAGCTAATATAGTTTTAAGGCTGAATAGTTTTTAGCACGAAAATTATATTCCAGTACCTTATAAAGAATGAAGTGTGGGGGCTGGGGAGATGACTCAGCAGTTAAGAGAACTTGTGTTCTTGCACAGAATCCATGTTTGATTCCCAGCACTGATATGGTGGCTAACAACCATCCATATCTCCAATTCCAGGGGATCCAACACTCA
>NW_008382432.1:0-220 GCF_000622305.1 Nannospalax galili
CCAGGGGATCTGATGCTCTCTTCTGGCTACTAGGGGCATTGCATGACACAGGCGCACTTATACTCAAAACATTCTCATACACTTAAAATTTTTTAAATAGTAAAATAAGGTGGGGTTCAGTGGGACAGGTATGCTGTGCAGTGCTGGCTGGGATGAGTGTCCAGGTCCGTGTGGCGGTGCCATGGCCTTATGTTTTACAAGCTGTGAATCATGTGGAGCC
>NW_008382433.1:0-219 GCF_000622305.1 Nannospalax galili
AAGCTTAACTGACACAAGAATGTTTCACCCATAGGCCCTGAGTTGTTCTTCATTTGAGCATGAAGAGCCATGGCATTCCTATGGGCATGCTCGGCACAGGACATCCTATCTTTCTTCTCAGGCTTGAAGGGTGCATTCTTGTCTTCAAGGATATGCTTAATGCAAAACTCTTGCCCCTCCAGCTGGGATTGAAGTTCCACTTCTCTGACTCTGTCATCC
>NW_008382434.1:0-219 GCF_000622305.1 Nannospalax galili
GTCTATCATGGACAGAAAGTCAAGGCAGCAGGGGCTTGAAGCACCTGGACAAATGTCCACAGTCAGAAGACAGCAAAGAATGCTTGGGTGCTAATGCTCGGCTCAGGTTCTCCATTTTATTGATTGATTGGTTGGTTGGTTGATTTATTTTATTTATTTGTTTGTTTGTTTATTTATTTATTTAATTGGTCTTTTTGAGACTGGGTCTCCCTGTAACCC
>NW_008382435.1:0-219 GCF_000622305.1 Nannospalax galili
AGAAGCTTCTCTGATGAGGTTTGAATGATGCACTAATCCATGGGTATAGCAGTAAGTCATTGGGAGTCATGTTAATACCACATTCATTTAGAAGACTATTAGTGGCAGGTACTTGTTCTCCCTAAGAGCCCATCATCTACCTAGTTGCAGATTTGTGCCTGCCCCCCCCATAAGAGTATCGGGTTACATCTCATGTAGCAGGGCTTAAATTCAATCAGA
>NW_008382436.1:0-219 GCF_000622305.1 Nannospalax galili
TAGCTGCTGGCCCAGTTACCTCTCATCTTGGGTAGACATTTCTCATGTGGGAAGTAACAAAGACTAGTACCCAACTATCCAGTTAGGCTTGAGAGCCACACTGCTCAGTTCCTTGGTTCAAGTCCAAACCCTACTGGTACATGTATGATTTATTTTATTTTATTTTTATTTTTTTTATTTAAATTTTTTTTTTACAATTAAAGTTACAGTTTTAACAAT
>NW_008382437.1:0-219 GCF_000622305.1 Nannospalax galili
CATTAGTCAATTGTTGGAATTATTTCCTGAGTTATTAGAGTCCTTTCCAGAGTCTTTGTCAATGCATTTATCTTGAAGCTATTTACTCTAGCATTTTCAGAGTTTCAGGTCCTTGATCCATTTTGAATTGATTTTTTTGCAAGGTGAGAAGGGATTTAGCTTCCTGCGTCTGCATAAGGATATTCAGTTTTTCCAGCACCATTTGATGAACAGGTTGTC
>NW_008382438.1:0-219 GCF_000622305.1 Nannospalax galili
CCATCATGTGTTCATATCCTGCAGGATGCTGCTGTTCGCCTGGTGGCCCCATGCATGCTTTTTCCGTTCCAGTCTCTCTGCCATGCTAACTCTCTGCAGCTATCTCTTCTTCTCCCAAGCAGCTCCACCCCTATTCCCAGGATGCTCCTCATCTTGCCCTTGGTTGGATTACTCTCTTCGGAGGAAGGAATCATCTTTGGGCTACACTCCACCACTTTC
>NW_008382439.1:0-219 GCF_000622305.1 Nannospalax galili
AGGAAGAGCAAAGCCCCATTTTGGTGCCCGATCCTGGCCTGCTGCGTCCCCGCCTTCTCCTCCCGGGCCCTCAGCCTGCAGGTGAGTGGACCTGGCACATGGTGGTGGCGGTGGTGGTGCCCTGGTGGCAGCCCCATCTAGCCTGGAGGAACCAACTTCCAGGTAGCACCTGCTGTATCTAGAAAGGCCTAGTCTCGATCTAGTTTACTGACCCAGTGG
>NW_008382440.1:0-219 GCF_000622305.1 Nannospalax galili
CTTTGCATGTGAAAATTTTTGCATCATTTGGGTGCATTGTGTTATAAACATGTGAGCAGTAGAAGTCAGAGACTCTGGATGTTCCTGTTCATTTGGAGGAGGCCTTATATGACACTTTTCTGAAATTACAGCCTGTTTAACAAAACAGCCCCAACTAAAATTACCTTCCACTCTGCAAACTATAAGAATGTCTGATATAGGATAAAGGAGAAAATACAA
>NW_008382441.1:0-219 GCF_000622305.1 Nannospalax galili
CAACTGTCTGTAACTCCAGTCCCATGGGATCCAAAAGCCTCTCTTGACATCCACCAGCATTGGACGACACAGATGCATTTAACTACATGTGGGCAATACATGCATACACATAAAATAACAATAATAAATAAAACTGAAAAAACAACAAAAAGATGTTAAAAATATCTTTAAATGAATAAAATCTTTGAAAACTCTTCCTCTTTTTGGAAGTATTTTGTT
>NW_008382442.1:0-219 GCF_000622305.1 Nannospalax galili
AGTTGTCAATTTCTATTAAAGCAAAAACCTTAAAATCGTCTGCTTAGTTGTGTACTGGAGTCACCCAGCTGTCAGTGCTTTTCTTCTAGAGTGTATGGAATGACACGTAGGATTGCTGATGGTCAAATGGAAAATCAGGTGACAAATTCAGTAGGATACCATACTCTATCATCAAACCCATATTATCTTTGATAAAAAGAGGCAGCACAAAGCAAGCAT
>NW_008382443.1:0-219 GCF_000622305.1 Nannospalax galili
GCCAAATTTCTGGGGTCCCATCAACAGTTACAAGGTACCAAAGGTGCGAAGTTTCCATCAACTGTTACTAGGCACTAAGGTTTTTAGATCCATTAACTGTTGCTAGGTGCTAAGTGTTTTGGTTCCATTAAATGTTACCAGATGCCAACATTTCCATTACATCAAATATTACTAGGTGCTAAGGGTGTTGGTTTCCATCAAATGTTACTAGGTGCCAAG
>NW_008382444.1:0-219 GCF_000622305.1 Nannospalax galili
GAAGTGATAGTGTTGGAACACTGAAGTATTGTGATGTCATATTGGAGGATTATGATGTCACATTGGAGCATTGTTAAGACATAGTCTAACATTGTGATGTCACAGAGCAATATAATGGCACATGAGGTGGCAGTGTTTGCACATTGGAGCATTTTCATGTCACGTTGAAGGAATTTCAACTCACAATGGAACATTGTGATGTCACAGTGGAAAATTATG
>NW_008382445.1:0-219 GCF_000622305.1 Nannospalax galili
ATAAGTTTCTGATGTAAACACTGAAGCAAAGGGGCAGAATTCTGTTTGTTTTAAGTACCTTCCTAGATGGAATGAATACCATTTTTTTGGTTTCTGGGTTTTTCAAGAAACACTTTTCTTTCTACCAAGTATGGCCAAAACCTCTTTTTAAAATTTAATGATAATTTCATACATGCATGTAATGTGTATTGATCAAATCCATGCTCACTCCCTCCCCTC
>NW_008382446.1:0-219 GCF_000622305.1 Nannospalax galili
CATCTTGTTACATGTGCTCAGTGAACTCCAACCTGGAGATTGTGAAACCAGTATCCATGTGACCTATGGGCATGCGGGGTTTCGCGGAGCACCAGCTACTGGGCTTGGCACCGGTCTCCCTCGCGCCGCCGGGGGGGACGTGGCACAGGTCACGCACCATGTCTGCCGTTTGGGTCCTGGCTCTCCACGTTGCTGGGCTCTCTGCTACTGGGGCTGGCT
>NW_008382447.1:0-219 GCF_000622305.1 Nannospalax galili
GTGTGTGTGTGTGTGTGTGCTGGACTCCTTACATTGTGTATGTGGAGATTCCTTCCTATAGAAAGTGCAAAACTAAAGCTGGGTGTGGTAGTGCATGTCTTTTTTGCCAGCACTCAGGAGGTAGAGAAAGGTGGAGCTTTGTGAGATCTAGGCTAGCCTGGTCTACATAGCAAGTTCCAGGCAACCAGGGGCTATAGGGAGAACCCATCTTTAAAAAAA
>NW_008382448.1:0-219 GCF_000622305.1 Nannospalax galili
TTTAGTTGATTCTAGATCCAGTCAGGTTGACAACCAAGTTTAACCATCACAGTTACTTAATTACTCTCTGCCCACTTCAGTTTTTCTTTCTGTTGCTTTAGGTTGTTACTTCCCTGTGTCCAGTCTGTTCTTTGAATTAACCTTCCTGGCACCTCAGTCTCAGGCATATAAATAATTAGTTTTATTTATGTAATATAGAGTTTTCCACATATAGAGTTA
>NW_008382449.1:0-219 GCF_000622305.1 Nannospalax galili
CTTGAGATGAAGTAAGATAAATAGACCAGGAAGTTCAGCTCCTCCAGGGCCAATTAAATAATGTTGAGCCTGATGGAAGTCCAGTATACTGACTTTGACATTCTTTATGAAGATGCTTGTGTGCCTTCACTGCCAAAGAAGGAAGAACAGGGACGAGTGACAGCTTCATTTTACTTCTGTCCCTCAATTAGAAACTGCAAAAGTCCCTGACTTACAGCA
>NW_008382450.1:0-219 GCF_000622305.1 Nannospalax galili
GACCCCGAGATCCGGGGGCCCAGAGCAACCCTGAGATACCCACGCATACCATGCCTGAGGTCCATAGAGACAGAGAAGCCCACGGGAACCGAACAGCATTCCTCCAGACATACGGCGGGGGAGCCTGTGGATCCCCCATGCCATTCTGGGAGTGTGCCCAGAGAGTGTGCACACCCCATATCTGGTGCCGCAACGTGGGGCTTCTGAACCTCGTGGCAC
>NW_008382451.1:0-219 GCF_000622305.1 Nannospalax galili
CTTGAGATGAAGTAAGATAAATAGACCAGGAAGTTCAGCTCCTCCAGGGCCGATTAAATAATGTTGAGCCTGATGGAAGTCCAGTATATTGACTTTGACATTCTTTATGAAGATGCTTCTGTACCTTCACTGCCAAAGAAGGAAGAACAGGGACGAGTGACAGCTTCGTTTTACTTCTGTCCCTCAATTAGAAACTGCAAAAGTCCCTGACTTACAGCA
>NW_008382452.1:0-219 GCF_000622305.1 Nannospalax galili
CCAGCACCCACATGGCAGCTAACAGCCATCTGTAACTCCAGTTCCAGGAGAACTGATGGCCTCTTCTGACCCCCCGAGGGCATTGAACAACAGGAGTGCACTTACATACATGCAGGCAATACACTCACACATAAAATAAAAACACCAAATAAAATATTTTAAAAAACTAGCCGGGTGTGGTGGCACATGCCTGTAGTCCCAGAACTTGGGAGGCAGAGG
>NW_008382453.1:0-219 GCF_000622305.1 Nannospalax galili
ACCCACAGTGGGCTGGGCCCTCCCACATCACTCAAGAATCAAGAAAATGCCTCACAGACATGGTCACAGGCCAGTCCAATGGAGGAAGTTCCTCAGTTGAGGCTCCGTCTACCCAGGTGTGTCAAGTTGACAATTAACGTTATCCAGCACAGTACCCTAGTGACTGAGCCCTGAATTCTTTCAGAACAGCGACACCTCCAGCTGGAAGACCGATGTCTC
>NW_008382454.1:0-219 GCF_000622305.1 Nannospalax galili
CTGCAAAAGAGAAACAACAAGTCACATATAAACGAAAACCCATTAGGATTATAGCTGACTTTTCAATGCAAACAACAAAAGCCAAAAGAGCTAGACCAAAGTATTCCTAGTTCTAAATGACCACAGATGCCAACCCATATTACCATACCAAGCCAAAATGTCTATTACAGTCGAAGGGGAAAGAAAAATCTTCTGTGACATAAATAGGCTGAAGGAATT
>NW_008382455.1:0-219 GCF_000622305.1 Nannospalax galili
ACAAGAATGAATGTAATGTGCATGTATGCATGCATAGATGTGCTGTACTTATATATGTCTGTGCACATTTGTGCATGCATGCATATCTGTGGATTTGCGTTCATGTGTGTATGTGTATGTATGTGTGCATGCATGCATGTGTGCACACAAACGTATGTGTATATAGCGTATATATGTGTGCATACATGCATGTGTGTGCAAACATGTGTATTACATGTG
>NW_008382456.1:0-219 GCF_000622305.1 Nannospalax galili
TTGTTCATGTAACTTAGTTACTTTTTGTTCAGATGTGGAAGGGTGTTTCACGCTCTTGCAGGGTAGTAGATTTGTCAGGGTGTATGGTGGGGCAGGGTAATACGTAGGTTGGTCACGTTAGCAGGAAGAATGCCAGACAGAACAGGAGCCTATGGAATCTATGCTAGAGAGTTTAGGTAGTCTAGGTTAGGAAGCTAATCCAGGGATCTGAGGTGAATG
>NW_008382457.1:0-219 GCF_000622305.1 Nannospalax galili
GGCTGCTCTTGCAGAGGATCTGGGTTCAATTCCCAGCACCCACATGGCAGCAACCATTCCTGACTCCAGTTCTAGGAGATTCGATGCCCTTTTCTGACCTCCATGGGCATTGAACAGCATAGGTACACTTACATACAATGCAGACAATACACTCATACATAGGAAATAAATAAAAATAAAACGCTTAAATTTTTTTAAATTTTATTCATTTATTTAGAA
>NW_008382458.1:0-219 GCF_000622305.1 Nannospalax galili
GTTTACAGTGCATATCAAACCCAATTCAAAGGGAAGGTAAGCCATTTTTCCTTCTAGTTGAGCACAATTTAGATATTAGTTTTCTACCTCATATAGTCTCTGAGCATTATGTAAACATCATGAGTTTATATTTTTTTGTTTTGGTACAATGTGAACCATTGCAAACTAGCATCTCCACAAAATGTATCTTGTGGCTAGATGTCATGAGATATATCTATA
>NW_008382459.1:0-219 GCF_000622305.1 Nannospalax galili
CAGTGTCAAGACTTGAGTCACACACAGACCTAGCATGCGGCATTTCTTCTCAGGGGTGCAGAGCTGTGGCCAGGGTAGTGCACACCTTGCTCAGGTGCTGAGCAGGAGGTTGCCTCGGTTACCTGTTCAGGAAGGAGATGTGAGCCTGTGCACTCAAGCTCAGATCTTTGCTGCTGACCAACACATTCCCAGAAAGCAAGTACAGAAAGTCAGTGACTC
>NW_008382460.1:0-219 GCF_000622305.1 Nannospalax galili
CAGACTCCCTTCAAGGCCCGCTTCCACAGTAAAGCTTCCTTTTCACTCCCCTCCCACCTACACACTCTACACACTCTACACACCACCTGTCTCTCCTTCCTTCTGCTCGGCGCTTCACCGTATGCTTATTTGATGTACATTCCTCATGAACTGCAGTGCAGGTCCCTCAGGGAAGGCACCGTGTTTCTTTCCCATCACTGTGCTCTCCTACCCTGAACT
>NW_008382461.1:0-219 GCF_000622305.1 Nannospalax galili
GCTTAACATTCCCCAAGACCCTGGAATCAGTTTCCTACTCCACCAAAAAGTAACAAATATAAAATATCACTTGGCAAGTGTAATGTTTTGTTTGGTAAGTATGAATTGATCATCTTAGTTCACTAATCTTTTTTTTTCTTTGATAGTATAGGGCACAAACCCAGGACTGCATACAAACTAGGTAAGCACTCTACAGTATACTATACCTCTAGTCCTCGC
>NW_008382462.1:0-219 GCF_000622305.1 Nannospalax galili
GGCTAGCCAGGCACCGACTCAACAACCCAAACATGGCATCCGGCCTCAAACATTAGCAGGCAGAAGCTTTTATAGGGAAGTTTCACAGAAGCTCGCGCACGCCAAACATCCTTTAAAATGACTGGATGGGTCTGTGTCCTGAGTAAGGGGAAGGTCCTTATTGGCCCAGGCTGTCTTCAGGGCATTGGAATGTGCTGACTGTTATCTTTAGGGCCAGAT
>NW_008382463.1:0-219 GCF_000622305.1 Nannospalax galili
CTCAGACCTGGGTTTTCAGACTCAGATGTGGAGGGTTCATCCTGAGCATCCCATGGGGGCTCCTCCCAGGTTCTCTGACACTTGGTGGAGACATTCATGAGGGATCAGCAGCTTCCTCCCCATCCATCTGTGTGGCTGTGTCTTCCCTCCAGTCGCTGAGTATCTTGGGACATTTTAAATGACTTCATTACTTTATGTCATTTATGTGTGTGAACATCC
>NW_008382464.1:0-219 GCF_000622305.1 Nannospalax galili
ACAGACAACTGTGAACTGTGCCCTCTGAGGGTCCTACTGAAAACCTAGTTCTCCTGGGGTAGGCATCATCCTTTCCGAAGGTGTGTTCTGGCATGATCATTCAGACCTCACTCCTAGATTTGCTTCTGTGCGGGCGTGAACTCTGACAAGAGACGTGAAGGGAGTTCATGGCTAAGCTTAGTTGACCTGGGCCAAATCCTCACTTAATCTTTTTGGAAA
>NW_008382465.1:0-219 GCF_000622305.1 Nannospalax galili
CAATCACTTTAAAGGTTAGGCCAGCCGTCACTGAGACCACACTATGAGGAGCTGGGCACGCTTTGTACAGTGAGAACAAAGAAATGGGGAATTCACTGGGTGAGGCAACACGGGGCAAGGGTCAGGCCACCTTGGAGTGTGTTCGCAAGGGTTGAGCTGATGATCTTGTTGGTTCATTGTGCCTTTACCAAGGCCGCAAAGTAAATCCCCAAGCCAGGA
>NW_008382466.1:0-219 GCF_000622305.1 Nannospalax galili
ACAGACAACTGTGAACTGTGCCCTCTGAGGGTCCTACTGAAAACCTAGTTCCCCTTGGGTAGGCATTGTCCTTTCTGAAGGTGTGTTCTGACATGATCATTCAGACCTCACTCCTAGATTTGATTCTGTGCGGGGGTGAACTCTGACAAGAGATGTGAAGGGAGTTCGTGGCTAAGCTTAGTTGACCTGGGCCAAATCCTCACTTAATCTTTTTGGAAA
>NW_008382467.1:0-219 GCF_000622305.1 Nannospalax galili
TGTCGTCTCTTACTCTTTGCGCCGGCCAGTTGTGGGTCTCTGTGGTAATCACCATTTGCTGAGTTCCTTGTTTTATATTTTAAGTGAAAATATGGCAGCGTGGCGCTCAGGGGCGGGTGACTGGAATTGGAAGGAGGAGAAATGCAGTTGGGTGGAGGCGGGGACACAGAGGTGTGCCTGGGGGCAGGGGGCGGGGACCTGGAGGCTATAGGCTCCCCT
>NW_008382468.1:0-219 GCF_000622305.1 Nannospalax galili
GTTTGCTGTGCAGTCCCTGCTGGAGGAAGCAGGTGACGCCATCCAGCAGAGCCCCGCCTGCAGGGGCCACGCTGACATTGTTCTACTCTCAACCAGATACCCCAAGGAGGGGTATTGCCGCTCTCCTCAGTTCACAGCCAAGCAAACTGCAGCTCAGAGAGGTGGGGCACCTTGCCCAAAGACACACAGCTAGAAGGTGGGAGGGCTGGGACTCAAGAC
>NW_008382469.1:0-219 GCF_000622305.1 Nannospalax galili
TATTGTAATGGCACATTGGAGCAATACAAAGGCAAATGGGGCGATAGTGTTGTTATATTGGAGCATTGTTGTGTCACATTGGAGCATTGTGATGTCACTTTGGAGCATTATGAAGTCGTAATCTAACACTGTGATGGCACATAGAACCAATATAACTTCACAAGTGGCGGTAATGTTGGCACATTGGAGAATTGTGATGTCACAATTGACCATTATGAA
>NW_008382470.1:0-219 GCF_000622305.1 Nannospalax galili
AAGATGAACTCAATCTTCAGTCCACATCACTGCCAGCCAAATGCACTAACCCAGAACTCCAGAGAGGCCTCAGTAGCAGGAAGGCCTCGGCAGCCACAGAACTTCGGATGTACCCCAGCCTTGAACCAGCCTCAGAGGCTGGGGGATTCTAGCTTGGAACCACACTAGCTGCGGATATCTTGGGCTAGGACGTCCCTCAGTGTTACGTGGCCAGACAGA
>NW_008382471.1:0-219 GCF_000622305.1 Nannospalax galili
AGGAGTTGATAAGGGTTGGGCACCATTGGACTAGCCCACTCTTCTGGAGTTGTAATCTAGGTTAGCCTATGAGCTGGGAGGAGAGGATCTGAAGAGAAAACCAGCACTTCAGCTCTGGATGCTTTCAGTACGAGAAGGGGATTGGCCGGTCCTAGAGGCCCAGAGGTGTAGGATGTGTATGGCCAAAACAGGGGGTCTGGGCTAGGGACACCTCACACC
>NW_008382472.1:0-219 GCF_000622305.1 Nannospalax galili
GTGCTCTTTCTCTGATTGTTTGTTATTGGTATATAGAAAGGCTATAGACTTCTGTAGGTTACTTTTGTTACCTGCCACTTTACTGAATGTGTTAACAATTTCTAGGAGTATTTGGGTAGAATTTTTGGCATCTCTTAGATATAATATCATATCTGCACAAAGGGATATTTTGATCTCTTCTTTTCCAATCATTACTCCTTTAATTTCCTTTGCTTGTCT
>NW_008382473.1:0-219 GCF_000622305.1 Nannospalax galili
ACAGAGTAGTTAACGTCTCATGGCTCAGGTTGTGAATAAGAGGTAAAATGAGTGTAGTTTCAGAATACTACATCACCACTTGAGAAGCATCACAGAAGCTAAGACTTGTGTGCAGAACGCTGCTCTTTCAAGATTAATAGTAACTTGAAAGCTGACTTCTCTCTGCCAGAAACCGGGAGGACTCTACAGCTCCTCTAATCAGAGTGGAGATTAGAGATA
>NW_008382474.1:0-219 GCF_000622305.1 Nannospalax galili
TCATATAATAACATTGTGATGGCAACAAGGAGGATTTTCATGTCACATGGGTGAATGTAAGGGGATACTGAGCACTGTCTTAGCATATTGAGCATGGTGACTAGACAATTGATCATGGTAATGTCACAATTGCCCATAGTGATTATACATTGGAGCATTGTGCTGTCGTATTGGAGCCTTGTGATGTCACAATGGAATATTGAGAAGTCATATTGTAAC
>NW_008382475.1:0-219 GCF_000622305.1 Nannospalax galili
TGAACGCACATTGACACCTAGTACTAATGCACAGTGACACCTAGTACTAACTCACAGTGACACCTACTACTAATGCACAGTGACACCCAGTACTAACGCACAGTGACACCACCTAGTACCAAAACAGAGTGACACCTAGTACTAACGCACAGTGACACCTAGTACTAGCGCACAGTGACACCTAGTACTAATGCACAGTGACACCTAGTACTAATGCAC
>NW_008382476.1:0-219 GCF_000622305.1 Nannospalax galili
GGAGGGCACACAACCATCTGTACGTCAGAGGGGGCATGTGACACCACCATTTGCACCTCAGAGGTGGCAGGTGACACGACCATCTTAACGTCAGAGGGGGAAGACGACAGGACCATCTGCATGTCAGAGGGGCAGGTGACAGGACCATGTGCACTTCAGATGGGGCAGGTGACACGACGTTCTGTACGTCAGAGACAGCAGCTGACACGACCATCTGCA
>NW_008382477.1:0-219 GCF_000622305.1 Nannospalax galili
TATCACTTTATCACACATCACCCTGAAAACTCAGGAGAGACGTGATTGGCTTAGAGTGGCTCAGCTTGTCAAATGCCTCTAACCTAAGATGTGGTCTAAGCTCACAGTTCTCACTGCTCGGGAGGCAACAGTGTTGCCCAGCTCTCTTGTACTCTTATAATGGCCTTGGCAGGAATTACTGACAATGGGTAATGAGATATGGCCTAGCTAACTTCATAA
>NW_008382478.1:0-219 GCF_000622305.1 Nannospalax galili
ACTGTTGTCATATCAGAATCCACCTTAACATTCATCTGTACTTGAAAATTTTAAATTAAATGCAGAAAATTTACAATTGTTCTCGCTCTATAAATTTCGTTTTACTAATATTTACTTTTCATTTTGTCTCCTCTTGCCTACATTTGCTTCAAGTCTCCTTTATGCTACATAGGAATTACCATCCCCACTTGTGGGGATTTGATTGCCAAAATTAATACT
>NW_008382479.1:0-219 GCF_000622305.1 Nannospalax galili
GAAACATTACAGTATGAAAGGAGTTTAAAAGTAGTTAACTTATAATTTGGGGTCAGGCCTTACAATACACCATAGGCTAGCAAATGAAAACCCAATCATGGGACTAGGCTCCCTCTTTTGGACTTGTTCACCAGGGGGACCCCATAAGCAAATAATACTGGTTATTGCCATTTCTCTTTGTTACCCTCCATACCTTGACAGTAGGACTCTATTAATGAA
>NW_008382480.1:0-219 GCF_000622305.1 Nannospalax galili
ACACTTAGGTTGGGGTGGCAGGGTGCTGGCTAGCACTGGCAAGGTGCAGCTAGTGGCAAGTCTCTTTCCAAAGGATGTCTTTATGGTCTGAGTCAAACCAAAGTCAATCTCATAAAACAATATCACATGCTTTCTCTAATTGGTGGGGCCTAGATTTCAAGCAGATATGTAAAATCATGTTTGTACAGATAGCATGGAAGAAGTCAACCTGTCCAGGGG
>NW_008382481.1:0-219 GCF_000622305.1 Nannospalax galili
TCTTGTTCTCTGATTGACTGCCGTCCTGATCAAGCTGATGCAATTTCATTAAGTTTTAATTGAAATACTACAGTACCTCTCATTTTCAACATTTCTACCTGGGTTTTCTTGGGGTGGGGGCTCTAAATTTCGTTGTTGACACTGTTCTTAATTTGCCAGTTTACACAATGGGTTGCTTTATTTTGTACAGCTTAGGTATTTCAGTTTTTCTTAAAGTCT
>NW_008382482.1:0-219 GCF_000622305.1 Nannospalax galili
GACCATCTTTATGACTGGGAGGGCAGGTGACAAGACCATGTGCACGTCAATGATCCAGATTACACGACCATGTGCACGTCAAAGAGAACAGGTGACATGACCATGTGCGCGTCAGAGAGGACAGGTGAAACGAGATCAGAGAGTGCAGGTGTTGGGGGCAGGAGACATGACCATCTGTACGTCAGAGGGGGCAGATGACATGACCATCTGGACGTCAGA
>NW_008382483.1:0-219 GCF_000622305.1 Nannospalax galili
TGTGGTTCATGTGGAAGAAGACAGAGCAAGTGCAGAAAGTGAACGTCCCGACAGGAGATGGAAACTGGCATGAATCCAGTCATGTCACATGAGATACATTGAAGCCGCAGAAAAAAATGTGTCACAAAACCAGTGTCCTGGATTATCAGCTCAGTTTTTTGATTAATGTTTATCTTTAAGCCATATACCTGTAGAGGAGAAACAACTCAACGTTAGCCT
>NW_008382484.1:0-219 GCF_000622305.1 Nannospalax galili
AATACGGATCTTGAAAACACCTGAACCCCTTACTCTGCTCCCAGTGAGTGGTCCGAGTGACAGACTGACCTCTTTCTGCAAGGCTGTCAGAGCCATGCTGACTCCTTCCTCCTCCCTTGCTGAATCCAGTAACTTCAAATGAAGTTATTTTTCATACTTAATGTCCAAATTCATGATGGCTATAGGCAGAGGCTGACCAACTGTCCCTCAGACTCTGCC
>NW_008382485.1:0-219 GCF_000622305.1 Nannospalax galili
AGTTCAGCAAAAGTAAGGTTTGTTTGACTCTAGTTCATAAACTTTCACAAGTTGTTTTATAATCTCTTACATTTTCATAGCTGTGTATGTTTTCAACAAAAGCCAACCCTGGAACATTTGTCTGTTGATTTGTATCTACCAGTGAAGCCAGAGCTACTTTTCACCTTAGCACAGTGGCAACTCTGACTATGGATTGATTAATTAAAATGTATGATGTAT
>NW_008382486.1:0-219 GCF_000622305.1 Nannospalax galili
GTGCACCTGTGTCATGAAATGCCCATGGAGGACAGAAAAGGCTGTCGGATCACCTGGAACTGGAGTTATGGGAAGGTGTTAGTGTTAGCTGCCATATCTTTAATGAAAATAGATTGCAAAAATTCTGAACAAAATATTTGCAAACCACATATAGACATACATTAAAAATTAAAAAAAAAAGATCATCCACCATGATCAAGTCAGCTTTATTCCAGAGAT
>NW_008382487.1:0-219 GCF_000622305.1 Nannospalax galili
AACAGAAGTCAGGCATGGTGGCACATGCATGTAATCCTGCCATTTGGGAGGCAAATAAGATCAGGAGTTTAAGGTCAGTCTGGGCTTCCTGAGACCCTGTCTCAGAAATGAAAATAAGGAAAATGAAAATAGACAAGAAAGCCAGGCGTAGTGGCTCACGTCTTTAACCCCAGTACTCAGGAGGCAGAAGCAGGCGGATCTCTGTGAGTTCAAGGCCAG
>NW_008382488.1:0-219 GCF_000622305.1 Nannospalax galili
TCACACCAGTCAGGTGACATGAAGTCCCACCCATTTGAATTAGAAGCACAGGGACGTATGTAAAGACAGGAAGAGAAGAATGAATGGAACCAGGAAGATTCCCACCCAAGCAAGGCTGTGTTGGCAATGTACAGCCCTTCCTGTATGAGGACGAATGGTCGAATTATTGAACTATAAGGTTGAACTATCCCCCAATACAGCTCACATAAAACATGACAC
>NW_008382489.1:0-219 GCF_000622305.1 Nannospalax galili
ATTTTTTTTTCTCAAGATTATCTGAATATAAGGTAAAAAATAGACTCGGCATGTTAAACTCAGATATATTTATATGAAGCACTAGGTTGATCACTTCTCTTTATCTTCAAGAATCAAAACATACCAGTTTAAAAAGTTAAGAGCTTTTGCAATTGAAGCATAGCCTACTTTAATTTTTCATGGGTTTTAAGAATATATTGTTGGGGTTGATGGCTCAGT
>NW_008382490.1:0-219 GCF_000622305.1 Nannospalax galili
TCTAATGTGGCTACCAGAAAAACTCAAGTTATATCTACGCCTCACACTGCATATCTATCTGGACAGCATGCCATGAGACGACAGCTTCTCCGGGACAGCCACTTTGCATGACCTAGTCACCAATGAATCTTCAAATCTGAACAGAACTCTGCACTCAAAGACACTCAGTAAAGACTTAAGAGTGCAAGCTCCTCTCCTTGATAAGAATTTTTACATCTT
>NW_008382491.1:0-219 GCF_000622305.1 Nannospalax galili
TCTAATGTGGCTACCAGAAAAACTCAAGTTATATCTACGCCTCACACTGCACATCTATCTGGACAGCATGGCATGAGACGACAGCTTCTCCGGGACAGCCACTTTGCATGACCTAGTCACCAGTGAATCTTCAAATCTGAACAGAACTCTGCACTCAAAGACACTCAATAAAGACTTAAGAGTGCAAGCTCCTCTCCTTGATAAGAATTTTTACATCTT
>NW_008382492.1:0-219 GCF_000622305.1 Nannospalax galili
TCCACCCAACAGATAGAAGAGAGGAGTATTTTGATACCCTGCACTTAGTTCATCCAAGGCCACACAGCTTTGTTGAAGTTGTTGTTAGCAATAGTCTCTGTTTACTTACCAGATCCAATTGTTGTTATGAATCTTCCCTTCTCGTTTTTCTGCATGTCTCCCTGGAAGCTATTTAAGTTCTTGGACACTTAAATATCATCCTAGTATCTTTCTCCCCTA
>NW_008382493.1:0-219 GCF_000622305.1 Nannospalax galili
GCACACAGGACCCAGCAGAGGTGTCTGTACACAGGCACAGAGGAGGCCAGGCCAAGCTGCAGAGTGAGGCCCTCTGTACACTGCCAAGGGCCAATGCCATGCTTAGACCACATATTCCTTGCCCTAACTGCCCAGGAGCCAATGCCAGATGGAGTCTGAGGGCAAGACCCCACTGAGACCCTAAACCAAGCTGGGGCCCCTCACCACCCAGCCAGCCTT
>NW_008382494.1:0-219 GCF_000622305.1 Nannospalax galili
ATCTCCTGGATCCAGAAGTGTGCTCCACAAAAATAACACTCAGTAAGTATACGCTGAATAAATTTTAAAATGCCAATGAATTCTAACATTTTTAGAATTAAGGGAGAAGACAGTTTCTTTTCATCATTAAGGCCCTAAAAGCCAACTTTCTCCAAAAGAAACCCACTGGATTTAAATTTTGAAGCATATTCTATGTTTTAAGTTTTACAAGTTGACAAA
>NW_008382495.1:0-219 GCF_000622305.1 Nannospalax galili
TGGTAATTTACCCTGGCTTTCATGGTAAGGAAATTCTCAAGTATAGGTTTAGGTGGTGAGTCAATAGTTCCTACGTGACTGTGATTATTTTTATGCATTACTTCTTAAGTGCATGCGTCATTTACTAACTGATAACTTTGCTGGCAAAGAACAGAAACTGTCTCATTATGCTGAGTTTCATTTAGATCTCTATTCTTTAAAGTGAATTTCTCTAGTGAA
>NW_008382496.1:0-219 GCF_000622305.1 Nannospalax galili
CTTGATTAATTAAAAACTTTGGAGTCAAATTGCTATAAGCAGAAACAGAAGCTGATTTTGTTCTTAATAAAATAGAAGGAAGCACTGAAGGACCATCTTGTTTTTTTCCTTGAACCAGGGTCTCACTACGTTTCTCTGTCTAGCCTGGAACTCAGTACAGAAGCTGCGATGGTCTGGATCTCACAGAGATTCGTCTGCCTCCTGGAGTGGTGAGATTAG
>NW_008382497.1:0-219 GCF_000622305.1 Nannospalax galili
AGGGCTTACAGTACATCCTGGAGTAATTGATTGTGATTATACGGGAGTGGTGAAGATAATGATATCCTCAACTAAAGGCATGAAAATTATAAACCCAGGGGCGAAAGTTGCTCAGTTACTGTTATTACCCTCGAAACATTCTCTGCTCCCAGCACATGATAAATGTCACAGGGACCAAAGATTTGGTTCGTCTGATGCATGGATTAATTTGACCCTTGA
>NW_008382498.1:0-219 GCF_000622305.1 Nannospalax galili
ACTCACATATATGCAGGCAATACACTCATACATACAAAATAAAAAATTTATTTTATTTTGTATGTATGAGTGTTTTTCCTGCATGTATGTATGTGTACCTCATGTATGCCTGGTACCCACAGACACCCAAGAAGGCATCATATCCCCTGGAACTGGAGTTACAGACAGTTGTGAGCTGCCATGTGGGTGCTAGGAACCAAACCCAGGTCCTCTGCAAGA
>NW_008382499.1:0-219 GCF_000622305.1 Nannospalax galili
ACTTCCTGCCTTCTGCACCCTGAAGCCCCCATATATAAACCCCAGCTCACAATCTGTGGGCTGACATAGTCCCTTCCCTGAAGGGAACGTGTCCCGTGCTAAATAAAGCTTTATCCCGCTGAGAGTTTTAACTGTGTGTTGGTGCCTCATTCTCCTTTCGCTTGTTCTCCGCAAATTTTCATATATCAGTCTCCAGAATTTGAAGAATGAAATTCATGG
>NW_008382500.1:0-219 GCF_000622305.1 Nannospalax galili
TTTTTTCCCTGGCTAAAAGTTTGAAATGTCCTTCAAACTGTCCTTGGCAGAAGTCAGAGATGCCAAAGTGTTTAAGCTAAAATGTTTTCAGTTCTACTGTAGCAGAAGGCAGAGATGCCAGAAACGGTGCTCTGTTTTTCCTTATCTCTTTTCTCCTAAAGAAGTACCCTTTTCCTAGAAGTCATACTGAGAATGTGACTGAAACTTCAAGGCACCTGG
>NW_008382501.1:0-219 GCF_000622305.1 Nannospalax galili
ATTGACAACTGATTGCTGCTAGATGAGGAACAGCTGACCTTCCTAAAGCAAGGCTCTCTAGATAGGCTGAGTAGATTCAGCAGATGGACAAGCACCGAGGAATGGCTGGGGCCGCTGACAACACAGTGGACAGTTACAGGAATGACAGAGTATATGGGCTCCAGTGGAGGGTGGGGGAGGCTATGGGAGGGTGCCATTTGGGAAGTGGGTATATAGATG
>NW_008382502.1:0-219 GCF_000622305.1 Nannospalax galili
AGTCTGATTTGTGAACCCAAATGTCCTTCATGGTGAGTCCATCCACTGGGCCCACCAGAGTTCCATCCCTATAAGACACTGTCTCTCCCTATAAAGTGTGTATCCTTGCATAAGACTCCTATACTGAACCTCACCCACCCCCAGCGGAACTATTGGAGACTGATTGTTGCTGGGTGAGGTTGAATATGCTTTATATATGATCTCTAGATGGGCTGACTA
>NW_008382503.1:0-219 GCF_000622305.1 Nannospalax galili
TGGGCTTTAGTTGTAGCAACGTAAGTACAAAATAAGATTAAACATTCCTAGAGTCTGAGATCTCAGTTCAGAACGGGGAAGATGATGTTTTACATTTAAATAGTTTACAGATGAGGCCAGGGGCCTTCTTCCTACTGGCATAGAATGTGGTCTCATGCTTCAGTGACCGTAATGATGTTTTTAGAGTATTTAACCCTTTCCAAAAAGAACTGATGACTA
>NW_008382504.1:0-219 GCF_000622305.1 Nannospalax galili
CAAATCCAGGGGGATTCAACACCCTCTTCTTACCTCTGCAGACATTGTATGACACAGGTTTGCTTACCTACATGCAGGCAATATACTCAATCACGTAAAAGAAAAATAAAATATTAAGTATTCAATTCTTTCAGAATTTCATTCATGTATTTTTATCATCTATTTCTATCTCTCACTCTCTCTCTCTTTCTCTTTCTCTCTCTGTTTCTATGAAGTAAC
>NW_008382505.1:0-219 GCF_000622305.1 Nannospalax galili
GAGAAAATCCTCAGGTGACAGAGAGTTCCTCAGAGGTGCCCCACCTCATGCGGTGAGGCAGTCTCTTATTGGGCTAGGACTTGCTAAGTAGGTGAGGCCGGCCGGTCTGTGAGCCCTGGGCATCTGCCCATCTTCACCTCCACAGCACTGGGATTTCATGTGCACACCACCACACCAAGCTTTTCTTTTTCTTTTTACATGGATTCTAGGGAGTCAAAC
>NW_008382506.1:0-219 GCF_000622305.1 Nannospalax galili
TGTCACTTTCTTAAATCAAAGTAAGTCTTTTCCTATTATCGAAACAGGTATTCAGACTCACAGACAGGTGGAGTTCTCAACTGTCATCAAAGACGCTTCTCTTAGCCACTGACGGATAATAGTACAACGTTCTACAATGGGTCGAATGCAGATAGTAGGTAACTGTGGGGTGCCCAGCCTTAAGTGGTACAGGCACAATACAGTCTCTGCACCTAACAC
>NW_008382507.1:0-219 GCF_000622305.1 Nannospalax galili
TGTCACTTTCTTAAATCAAAGTAAGTCTTTTCCTATTATCGAAACAGGTATCTGGACTCACAGACAGGTGAAGTTCTCAACTGTCATCAAAGACGCTTCTCTCAGCCACTGACGGATAATATTACAACGTTCTACAATGGGTCGAATGCAGATAGGAGGTAACTGTGAGGTGCCCAGCCTTAAGTGGTACAGGCACAATACAGTCTCTGCACCTAACAC
>NW_008382508.1:0-219 GCF_000622305.1 Nannospalax galili
GTTTGCTCTCAAGTAGAAAACAAAGCAGTTCTCCCAATGTATTTATTGTAGTGAAAACTAAAAAACAGTAGCATTTCGCATTTTAAAAATTTTTAATGAGTTGTACGTAAAAGGACTGTGGTATCCATATCAGTCAGGATGCTTATGAAAAATATGTGTCGTATCTGTATCTAAGAACTTGCTTTCTCGTAGAAAGCACAATAGTTCTCGCAATGTATT
>NW_008382509.1:0-219 GCF_000622305.1 Nannospalax galili
TTATTGTATCAAGGACTTGAGAGAAAATCTCTTCTTGCTACATTATCAACACATTGAAAATGTAAACATTTCAGGAGTTAACTCTTGATCTCTTGACCAGTCTCTGCGGAGGCTAAAGTGCTAGCTTTGGCAAGGACCTTACTTCATCTTACGGCTTTGCTTCTGGTCGTTATGAGAGAGAAATCTATTCCTCTTACAAGTGAGCATGAGTTAAATTCA
>NW_008382510.1:0-219 GCF_000622305.1 Nannospalax galili
ATTAACCTTGGTAACATCTATTAACTTCTGTATATAAAAATGAGATGACAGACTCATAGGTAAATGTACACAGAATACAATTGTATTCCTTTTGTACTCCAAGCATCTAGTGTAGATCTGGCACACAGATGCTACCCAGTGAATGTTAGAGGAAAGTAGGAAGGGGACAAAAGTGAACAGTGATCTTTAAGATAAAGGATTGTAAGAGTCAGCAATTGA
>NW_008382511.1:0-219 GCF_000622305.1 Nannospalax galili
CCTTATTTATAAATTAACTATATTAAATGAGAAGAACCTAGAAAGATTTAAAGCTTTATGTTACAAACATTTTCTAAGGATATATGGACCAGAAATACTGCAAAACAAAAGTATGCAAACATCTTACCTGTGTGAGTTACGGTTCCCTTACCACCTACTTTCCCTTTTGATAAGCAGCTGTGCTAATTCAAGCTATCTTTCCTACGCAGGCTCAGGTTA
>NW_008382512.1:0-219 GCF_000622305.1 Nannospalax galili
TAACAAGTGAGTTTATGGGCATGCTTGTTCCCCGGGTTAGACAGGATGTCGTTTAGAGCAGTCTGACCAGTCTTTGTATCCTCAGGATCTAATGCCAAGTCCGGTGTTCAGACGGTGACAAATTGGGCTGGGGTGTGACTCAGTGGTATAGTGCTTGCCTAGCACATGAGGCCCGTGGGTTTGATAACCAGCACTACACACACACACACACACACACAC
>NW_008382513.1:0-219 GCF_000622305.1 Nannospalax galili
GCCTCCTGAACTTCCTGCTGCAGTTTCTCCACTTCGAGACCACTTTCCATCGTCTGGATCTGTGCCAGGTAGTCCTTTAGCCTGCTTTCACAGTCTGTGATTTTCTGCCGTATTTCTTGAAGTTGATCCTTCAACTGCTTTTCGTTTTCTTGCTCGATCTGCAGTTCATTTTCCCAGAATTCTTCCTCCTCGATTTCTACGTCATTTCTTTTGATCTTT
>NW_008382514.1:0-219 GCF_000622305.1 Nannospalax galili
TGTTACAGGGTAGCTCATCATTTTCTGATTGAATTTGAGGTCTGATCCACAGGAGGGAATTCATGTTGCTACTGTAATCCTAGGCAAAAGCCCATGGCTAGGGAGGTCATAGGCTCTAGGGTAGAACGTGTTATTGTTCTTTTGCTAAATGATCATGTTGTCAAAATACTTTCTAAATATTTATGTTTATACTCATAGACCTTGGCTGTTCTCACCTTT
>NW_008382515.1:0-219 GCF_000622305.1 Nannospalax galili
ACCATCTGCACGTCAGAGGGGGCAGGTGACACGACAATCTGGAAGTCAGAGAGGGCAGGCGACACCACCGCCTGCATGTCAGAGTGGTCAGGCGATACGACCATTTACACATTAGAGGAGGCAGTTGCCACGACCATCTGCTCGTCTGAGGTGCCAGATGACATGAATATCTGCACGTCAGAGGTGCCAGGAGACAGGACCATCTGCACGTCAGAGGTG
>NW_008382516.1:0-219 GCF_000622305.1 Nannospalax galili
TCCCAGCACTCGGGAGGCAGAGGTAGGTGGATCTCTGTGGGTCTGAGGCCAACCCACACAGTGACACTCCTCTAACTTGGCTTGGTTTTTGTGGATAGCGCAGAAATCAACACCAGCAAGCCGGTCACTGTTGTTTAAAAAAATGTTTCTGTATTCATATATAACCTTCTTTCAAGCTTAGACTATGTTGAAGTTTCCTTTGTTTAACTTACTGGGCAG
>NW_008382517.1:0-219 GCF_000622305.1 Nannospalax galili
TGAGATGCCGAATTGGGGCAATATTGTTGGGGCTGCTTGATACAGCGGCACATTGGGCATATGAGTTCCAAGGCACTTCCGCAGCCTGGCCTAGAGTCGGCCCGCCTGTCTGGTCACTAACGATCACTTGCCAAGATGGTGACTGGCAGAGGTTGGAGGGGAGGGACGAAAAGGCCAATCACCTGTACAAGATTGGCTCTGTCGGGCCCTTCCTCATTC
>NW_008382518.1:0-219 GCF_000622305.1 Nannospalax galili
TTTTGTGATTTGTTTTACTTTTTCAAATAAGGTAGTTGTCTGAGTTAGCAACCTAAAGTCATTGGTAATGTATAGCCTGAGCAATTCCAGTGGTGTTTATATTCCTGTTAAAAGAATGGAAATCTTCATTTTGCTTAGGGGATCATAAAGACATCATTGGTGACCCCAGCAATGAAGGGAATTGTGATCTAGCTAGATGGAGGACAAAATACTGGTTTT
>NW_008382519.1:0-219 GCF_000622305.1 Nannospalax galili
GAACTTGCTATGTAGATCAGGCTGGCCCTGAATGCACAGAGATCCTCAGGCCTCTGTCTACTCAGTGCTAAGATTAAAGGCTAAAGGCATTTACCACAACTGGCTGTTCTTTTAATCTTAATATTTTTAGTTTTACCTCAAACTTTGTAACATGTTCGTTATACTATTTCAGATTGATTTGTTCTTTTGTTTGTTAGACCTTTGGGCCCATTTGTAAGA
>NW_008382520.1:0-219 GCF_000622305.1 Nannospalax galili
AGTGAGTTCCAGGACAGCTGGGGCTACAGGGGGACCCTGCTTCCAAAAGACAACAAAATGAGTTTTTTCTGTATGAAACAGTATATTTTAATAATGAAATAGAGATTTTTTTAAAGATTAAAACCTCATTCAATTTTATGTCTTATAGGGTTTATGCCGAATACAATATTGTATTACTATTAATTCAACTGTAAACCTAAAAATTTACAGCCAATTTTG
>NW_008382521.1:0-219 GCF_000622305.1 Nannospalax galili
ATGTTATTCATCAAGGCCCCCATACTATGAGGGGATTGCATTCATAGGAAATACCACCCTAGTGCCAGACCAAGGCAGCTATAGATGGGTTCAGCAGGAAGGAACCAGGCTTACACTACAAGATGTTTCAGGTCAATGGCTATGTATAGGCAAGACCTCTCATGAGTCCACTGCCCTATGCAACCAGACTCTGCCAGTGCTGGCCAATAACTCATACTT
>NW_008382522.1:0-219 GCF_000622305.1 Nannospalax galili
GAAGCTGGGCATCCCTCACATGCCTGTAATCCCAGCTTCAAGGGACAAAGATGAGAGGATCCCTGGGGTTTGCTGGCTTCAAGCCTAGCCATAAAAAACCTGTAAGCCCCAGGTTCATGGAGACCCTGTCTCAAAGAATAGGCAGAGAGAGATAGAGGAGGGCACCCAATTTGGTCTAGGGTGGGTGCTGAGCTTGTGTACATGCATACAGAAATAACC
>NW_008382523.1:0-219 GCF_000622305.1 Nannospalax galili
TAATTTGTGCCCCCAAATGCCCTTCAGTGTGGGTGCATCGCCTGGAGCCTGGCCAACCTACCCAGCATCACATCCTTAAAGAAAACTGACTCATCCTCTCCCAGCAGCTATCCGTTGCCAACAGTTCTTCAACCAGGGTTGGGACTTCTTACTCTACCTCTTCTGCTAGGAATTTGTCTGGCTTGACCTGACATCCATCTTGGGCATGAGGAACTGAAT
>NW_008382524.1:0-219 GCF_000622305.1 Nannospalax galili
TCCAGGGGATCTTATACTCTCTTCTGGACTCTGAGGGCTGTGGGCATGCACCTGGTGCACTTACATACGTGCAGGCAAAACACTCAAACACATACAATTAAAATAAACAAAATCTTATGCCTCCAAATTCCTCCAAAGACAGGCCAAATGACCAATAAATACCTCTGGTTCAGAATCACTGTCATTGCCAAGTAAAAACCACCATGAAAAGTCTATGGA
>NW_008382525.1:0-219 GCF_000622305.1 Nannospalax galili
ATATACAATTTGTATCATGTAATGATGTTTCTTTATATGTCAGAACCCCCCTCCCCCCAGCCACACACCATTTATTCACTGTTTTATTAGTTACCTGTGGTCATTATGATTCACAAATAAAAAGTAGAAAATTCTAAAAATACATAATTTATATGTTTTCAATTTCAAACTGCTGAGTAGCATGATTTAATATCTGACATCTCATCTGTCACAACGGGG
>NW_008382526.1:0-219 GCF_000622305.1 Nannospalax galili
CTCACCCCCCAATAAGGTCTCATGTAACCCAGGCTTGCCTTGAACTCCTCCCACCTCCACTTCCCAAGTGCTAGGATCACAGACATGCACCACCACACCTGACTTTGGGGTCAGTTTCTTCAACTTTCTGTTCCCAGAACACACTGCACAGTGCTGCCGTAGTGGCAGGCCCAAGGGCACCTTCCCAGGGGTCCTGACAGCCACTTCAGTTTAGAGACT
>NW_008382527.1:0-219 GCF_000622305.1 Nannospalax galili
CTGAGTTGTGCTCGCTGCACTCATTTTTAAAGAATAGGCATTACTGTTTCAGGCTTCTTATGATCAATAGAGAGAAAGAGGTTCATCCTCAGCCACCAGAAGTTTCTTCATAAATTGTAGTTTAAAAGGAAAATGCTAATAGTGTCTATCGCCAGGCATGGTGGTATATCCCTTTAATCCCAGCATTCAGGAGGCACAGGCAGGTGGATGTCTATGAGT
>NW_008382528.1:0-219 GCF_000622305.1 Nannospalax galili
AACATGGCAGCCAACAGCGATGCCATTAATGAAAGGCATCAGCAGAGTCCATGTGAGAGCAGAAGGTGGGGACCTTCATGCACTGCTGTAATGTTTCAGCACATCCACGTGGAGCACAAACCCAGTCCCTGCGTATTCTCCTCCCTCAGGCTTATTGCCAAATTTCATGAGTGGGGAGGCAAACAGCACACCTAGTTAAATCTGGTGTCAAATAAATGA
>NW_008382529.1:0-219 GCF_000622305.1 Nannospalax galili
GTCCACAAACTGGAGGTTCTTTATTGTGAATTCAGGGTTAATAACCTTAAACGGGACTTAAATGAAAGAAGCTTGAAAGCTCTGTCGCACGGTATCCCTTCACAGCTCTAAGAAGTGTTTCAGTTCTGGGAAGTTGTCAAAGGCCCTTGAGGTACAAACCAAGCAGCTCTGCTGGGCAAGTCAGCAGTTCACTATGGTAGCAGCAGACCTTGGAGGCTG
>NW_008382530.1:0-219 GCF_000622305.1 Nannospalax galili
GTATTTTGAGTTTTGTATATGCACATTATATTTGCAGTTTCTCCTCTCATGCCCCCTTCAGTCCCTCACAATTTCTTGTCATTTTCTTTATTACTACATACACATACATGCATACATTTAAAAATCTCTCTCTACATATGTACATTTTACGTATATTATATATATATTCAGATAGAATTGCATCTCTGCCAAATGGGAAGAAAAATCAAGGGTTCTCCA
>NW_008382531.1:0-219 GCF_000622305.1 Nannospalax galili
ACAATGGAACATTTTGAAGTAATATTGTAACATTGTGATGGCACATTGGAGTAATATAATGGCACAGGGGGCCATTGTTTTGGCACATTGGAGCATTGTCATGTTACAATGGAGCATTGTGAAGTAACATTGGTGCATTGTGATGACTCATGGGATCATTGTGATGTCCATTTGGGGAATGAGAGGAGACAATGAGCACCGTGTTTTCATATTGAGCAT
>NW_008382532.1:0-219 GCF_000622305.1 Nannospalax galili
GAATATTTTAAAATACATTCTAAAATAGGAACGTTAACATAGTAGGTGTACAACTAAATTTATTTTGCATAGAGATGCTGTAAAACCTTATAAAGGATGAGGAAACAAATGTGCTTGGTTTTTTTATTACTTTTAAGTTGCAGTGTGTTCATCTAGAGGTGCTCCTGTGTGCCTGTGTTTTGGCTGCCCACTCAGGGTTAGATAACCTCTCAGGGATCT
>NW_008382533.1:0-219 GCF_000622305.1 Nannospalax galili
GGCACTGCCCACAGTGGACCCTCCCACATCACTCAACAATAATAAAAAAAAATAAAATATCCACAGACTTGGCCACAGGCCAGTTCAATGAAGGCAATTCCCCAGTTGAGTCTCCCTTTACCCAGGAGTGTCAAGTTGATAACTAAATATCTCCATCACAAGAACATAATCATTTTACCTGCATGTAAAATGATGCTCTAAATCCTTATCTTTACTCTT
>NW_008382534.1:0-219 GCF_000622305.1 Nannospalax galili
CATGTGTGCACCTGAGTATTTTTATGTGGATTACATGCATGCAGATACTGACATAGGCCAGAAAAGGGCATCAGAGCCCCTGAAACTGGAGTTACACATGGCTGTGAGCCACCCACTGTGGGTACTAGGAACTGAAACCAGGTCCTGTGCAAGAGAACCTGACTCATCTCCCCAGTCTCAGTCTTATTTCCATTTATTTATAATTAAAATGCTTGAGAA
>NW_008382535.1:0-219 GCF_000622305.1 Nannospalax galili
AAAAAAAAACCTAAGAGCATTGAAAGACTGGAAAAGGCTTCCTGGGTTTACGCACAAGGCAAGTTCCATGTTTAAAAGACTTTCATGTGCAAGAAAAGTATCTGGAGCAGAAGACTTGCAAAGGATCTGTGGTCTCTTTCAGAACCACGTGCGCGTTCTTGGAGGATACGCAGCTTTAAAGATGCTTGTATCTCAGAGGGAGCAGATGTTTCAGAGGAT
>NW_008382536.1:0-219 GCF_000622305.1 Nannospalax galili
AAGCATTGCTGGATGGCTGCCATTATTGGAAAAAAATGAAAGAGCAAAATTATGCTTTTCTTGGATTTCTTTCATATAGGCCAAGTGTGAAAGAAAGTTCCATACCTCAGGATCAGATATGTCTGCTGATAGGACCCAGGGTGTAAACCGATATACCTCATTCCAAATTTGTAAGCTTTCATCTTTAGAAATTTTAAGTCCTCTAGATTTGAGCAGGTA
>NW_008382537.1:0-219 GCF_000622305.1 Nannospalax galili
CCCTTCAAGGGCCAGTAGTCAATGATGGGTAAGAACTTGCTTGACCAGTCATCCTAAGACATGCATGGTCCATCATGCTGGGGGCCCTCTGAGGTAGGGTCAACAATGTCGAGGCAAAGAATCTTGGCTCCTACTGAGGTCACCAAAAAACAAAGAAGGGTGGATAGATAGGAGGAAGTGTGTGATAGCCTGACTGCACTTGTGTCCTGGCCCACTTCC
>NW_008382538.1:0-219 GCF_000622305.1 Nannospalax galili
TGACGTAAGAAATGCAAACAGATGGCGGTTGTGCCGTCAGAACTCAGGGTGTGCGGAGTGGGCCTCCGGTGCTCGTCTAGCTTTTCCCTGTGGGGCAGCAGAACGGACGCTTGTGCTTTGTCCAGCTTTTTCCCTGTGTGACCGAAGTTATTATCTGCTTGGAATAATTTTTTTATAACTGTAAGAATATTTCTTAGCCTCATGAAAAACACCAAGTAA
>NW_008382539.1:0-219 GCF_000622305.1 Nannospalax galili
TATCAGTCCTGTGCTGACTCTAGATGGTTCAGGTTTGCAGTTAAGAATTCAAGATTTGGCATTTTGGTATGGTGGCTCACCTCTGTCATCCTAGCACTCGGAAGGAGTAAGAATGTAGGGGGGCTGGATTGATAGCTTAGTGGCTAAGAGCACTGGCTGCTCTTGGAGAGGAGCCAGCTCAGTTCCCATTACCCATGTAGTGGCTAACAACCATCTGTA
>NW_008382540.1:0-219 GCF_000622305.1 Nannospalax galili
GAAAATATCAAACCCAGAAACATGGAGCCTTTTAAAAGGGAAAACTGTCCATAACAACAAAAGATGAGAAGGTTCATCACGTGAGAACCAGCATATGAGAAATATTAAAATGAGTTCATCAAGTGGAAAGGAAAAATGCTAAATAGTAGTAGTAAAACACATGTAAGATGTGGTACATATACACAATGAAATATTATTCCACTCTTAAAAATACAAATT
>NW_008382541.1:0-219 GCF_000622305.1 Nannospalax galili
GGTAATTTGTTTCCTATTAAATGAATAGGCTTCTCAGGGTATCTTGGATAGAGTGTATATCAGGTTGTAGGGGCTCCCAGACCTTGCGGAGGAGTGGGATGGCCACAGTTCTCTCCTAGGAAGGAGGCTATGCTGAGATAGAGTCCCAGCATGTGGGTCTTACTCTGAGAGGGAGGGAGGGAGGGAGGGATGGGCAGAGCTGGGTGAGTTTGGGCCCTG
>NW_008382542.1:0-219 GCF_000622305.1 Nannospalax galili
CCCCTGGCTTGCTCAGCTACCTTTCTTATACAGCCCTGACCACCTTCCCAATGATGGTATTGCCCACAGTGAGCTGGGCAGTGAGCTGGACCCTCATACATTAGTTAGTAAGAAAATGCCATAAAGATAAAGATGTAGGTGACCCTAGTCACTGCCAAGTTGATAAAAATTAACCAGCACAAGGTCCAAGATGCAAACTGTATAATAATATTTTTTAAA
>NW_008382543.1:0-219 GCF_000622305.1 Nannospalax galili
GTCTCATATCCTGCCCTGGCTGCTGATGGTTCTTTTCAACCATCCCTGTACACTGTCATCTACAAAGCATGATGTCTTGTGAGGTAGCCAGGATGCAAGAGCAAAGTTAGAAGGTTTGACTGGGTCATCTTTCATAGAAATCCAAAAATCTTCTGAGTTTTTGATCACTAAATATGAGTATCAAATAAAAGAAGTTAGGCTAGCTGTGGGGTGGCAGGG
>NW_008382544.1:0-219 GCF_000622305.1 Nannospalax galili
CCTTCCATGATGGTTTCCAACCATTGAGTACAATACTTCCTGAAAGTCTTGCACTTCAACTTGGGTAGACATGGGGAGGAAGGCCTGTTGTGCGGCAGGACGAAGAAGGCAGACCAGCATGGTGTTTTCTCCTGTCTCAGTAGAGCAGTCTTGGGGGCTGTGAGCAGCGGTGTAACAGGGAGGGATGAGTGACTGAGGTAGTTGAACAGGTGTGAGGTA
>NW_008382545.1:0-219 GCF_000622305.1 Nannospalax galili
TGAGGAAGAGAACAGCAACACTAGAGTCCTGAAGGATGAGGGCGCTTCCTGCAATACCAGTCAAAAGGAGACTTTTGCCCCTCTAGGTTAATTGAAATTAGAGGAGAAATGGCTGTCCAAACCAATGCTTTAGCTTTTTAAAAGGACCTATGAACTGATCGTAAAAAATTATGCACAAACAGGAGGCTCACCTGACATTAACAGTCCTGCTCTCTAAAG
>NW_008382546.1:0-219 GCF_000622305.1 Nannospalax galili
AATCCCAAGAAATGTGAGGAATGTAAGAAGTCCTGTAAGAAGATGTGTTAGGCATGCCTTTAATCCCAGCACTCTGGAGTCAGAGGCAGGACCATCTCTCTGAATTCAAAGCCGGCCTGGTCTAGTGGGTTCCAGGCCAGCTGGGACTACAGTTAGACCGTGTCTCAAGAAGACTAAGAAAAAAAAAAAAAAGATATGTTAGATTAGAGCACATCATGT
>NW_008382547.1:0-219 GCF_000622305.1 Nannospalax galili
AAAACCAACCATCACAATAGCACAAAAGCTCAATGCTGGTTGTAGGTGACATGGCTGTGAAATGACGGACGGGTCTCTTATGATGAACTCCCAAAACCTCATTAGCCTTAAAAAATTGTGTCACTGTCAGTCACATAACTGCCAAACAGTAGAGAAAAAATCCTTTTTCAGCAGAGTTCTTTCTTAATCATTCTGTTTCCCGAGAACACCCTGAAATAC
>NW_008382548.1:0-219 GCF_000622305.1 Nannospalax galili
TGGTGGTGTCACCTGCCCTCTGAAACGTGCACATGGTAGTGTCAACTGCCCGCTCTGATGTGCACATGGTAATGTCACCTGCCCCCTCTTAAGTGCACATGGTCATTTCAACTGCGACCTCTGACCTGCACATGGTCATAACACCTGCCCTCTCTGAGGTGCACATGTTCGTGTCACCTGCAGTTTTAGTTGTGCACATGGTCGTGTCACCTGCCAACT
>NW_008382549.1:0-219 GCF_000622305.1 Nannospalax galili
AAGGGAGTGGGAACCTGGGACAGGTACAGGCTGAGCTGAGCTCTGCCCATTCCCAGCCTACCAGCAAGAAGACAGCAGGTAGGGCTGGCCTAGATACGACTGGTACATAGTGGACCTGTGTCCATACTGCCCAGCTAACCTCAGGCAGCAGAGTGAGGCTGGGCAGGCAGGGAGGGCCCTGGGCAGTTGGAGAGACTCAATACCTCTGTGAACACCAAC
>NW_008382550.1:0-219 GCF_000622305.1 Nannospalax galili
CAATCCCTTTGGCATTTTAAGATGGGTGTGGTGGGGCATGCCTTTAATCCCGCAGTTGGGAGGCAGTGGGGTGGGGGTGTGGATCTTCATAACTTCGAGGCCAACCTGGTCTACATAGCAGGTTTCAGGCCAGCTGGGCCTACACGGAGACCTACTCTCAAAAAAACAAATATATACATACTACATATACATACATAACTATATATGTATATGTAGTAT
>NW_008382551.1:0-219 GCF_000622305.1 Nannospalax galili
TCTGTGTTTAGTTGCTTGCCAAAATTTTAATTAGGTTCTTCATGTTTACTGTTGTGCTTGTTTATTTGTTTTTTTGCTTCTGAGTACCTTCTGGCAATTCCGGATTTCTTATGAATTTACTAGCTGGATTTTTGCAAATTTCATACAACATAATTTTATCTAATTTATATCCCCTCCCTCATTTGCATCCCCCAGCACCCCACAATTTCATGTAAATCA
>NW_008382552.1:0-219 GCF_000622305.1 Nannospalax galili
CAAAAATAACTCAGGGGTTGTTGATAAATTCCTCTTAGAAGGCTAAAGGACATACATGAAAAGAATTTATTTGCCCACTGAACTTGATACTGGTTAAACAAATGCTATATTCTGCACAAATTTTCACATTTTAGGAAATTTTTTTATCAATAGTAAAAGAATTAAATAAACAGATAAGCGTTATAATCCCTGTCTCCTCTGAGTTATGTGGGCTTTAGA
>NW_008382553.1:0-219 GCF_000622305.1 Nannospalax galili
AACAGTAAGCCTATTCCTAAACCTATGTCTGACCCTGCACTTAACCATAACTGTAACCCTAACCCTAACCGTAACCATAACCCTAACGTTCTACCTAACTTTTAGCTCAAAACCTAGCTTAGTCCAAAAACTTAAACCTAATTCTAAAAGTAAACCTAACCCTACAGGTAACTCTAACAGTAGCCCTAGACTTAACCCTAACCCTATCCCTAACTCTAA
>NW_008382554.1:0-219 GCF_000622305.1 Nannospalax galili
TCGCTCCATACACTGTCCTGTACCACTTTCTAATACACAGATATAGTTGTGTTGAACATAGACTTGGCCACCTGTCTGGAAGGAATCAAAATACCCTGGAATGTTAAGAAAGTGGAGACAACAGCCAAACTGCAAGGTGGGTTTGAGTGAGTGTGTCAGGTCCAAAGTGAGAGGTTCAACTGAAAAAGAAAGGAAGATGTAGAAATGGTTTTGATGTGT
>NW_008382555.1:0-219 GCF_000622305.1 Nannospalax galili
AAAGTTAGATATAAGGTGCCATATGGGTGCTAAGAATTGATCCAGGGTCCTCTGTAACAGCATCCACTGCTCTGAGCCATCTCTCAAGACCTCTTTGCTACTTTTTAATTTCACTTAAAAAATGGTGAGATGGAGCAAACAAGAATCATTTTGAGCTTAGTAATATCTACATGCTCCAAAGAAAGGAGTGAATGAGGTTTACTCAGATTTCTGAGATTG
>NW_008382556.1:0-219 GCF_000622305.1 Nannospalax galili
TTTTTTTTTTGAGAGGAATATTTAAAATCCTCTGACTAGAAGACAACGAGAACGAGAGAGAAGAAAAAGTAGGAAGAGAAGGAAGAGTCCGAAGGGGAGGAGGAGGGAAGGAAGGGAAAGAAGGAAGGGAGGGGCCAAGGAGAAGAGAACTAAAACTGCTTTGAGCCAACCTGTCAATCAACAGGTGCAATGTTCTGAATAATTCTTGGACTTGAAACA
>NW_008382557.1:0-219 GCF_000622305.1 Nannospalax galili
CCCCACCCCCACTAGCACTAGTGTCACTGTTTTAGAGCAAGGAGGGAAAGTAAAAGATGAAAATTAAAGTACTCATTGTCTCTTGGTATTTTTTCTTCTCAGAGAGAGAGAAGAGTTGTGTGAAAAATAAAATCAAGTAAGTGCAAGTGTTTCTGAGTTTTCACAAAGCTTTCTTTACTCAAAGTATCTTGATTGCTTTGCATCAGGAAAAAAGCACCA
>NW_008382558.1:0-219 GCF_000622305.1 Nannospalax galili
CCCTTCTGATGTGCAGATGGTCGTGTCACCTGCCCTCTCTGATGAGCTCATGGTCGTTTCCCGGGCCTTCTCTGATGTGCACTTGGTCCTGTCACCTGCTCTCTTTTAAGTTCACATGGTCGTGTCACCTGCCACCTTTGACTTGCACATGGTCGTGTCAACTGCCCGCTTTCATATGAACATGGTCCTGTCACCTATGCCTCTGACGTGCACATGATC
>NW_008382559.1:0-219 GCF_000622305.1 Nannospalax galili
TCCTAAGTACCAGAAAGTAGTTCATTCAGTTTTGTGGCTCCCAGGTGGGTCGTCTGATGAAGCTGGTCCCCAAGGAGGTGTTGAAGTGCTGTAGGAAGGATGATTCTGAAGTCTGGCAGGGTCCATCATCCCACAGGGCACAGTTATGCAGAGGTCCTGCTTGGTTACCCTGGGAGCAGGAGTGGCTCAACAGGGAGTCTGGCGGCCTGCTGGGTCATT
>NW_008382560.1:0-219 GCF_000622305.1 Nannospalax galili
CAACTTAACCAAGTGTTCAAATACTTGAGCCCCTGGGACCACATCCCCTTTTTTGTTTGTTTTGTTTTAATATATTTTATTATGTTTATTTTATGCGTATGAGTGTGTTACCTGTATGCATGTAAGTGCATCCATGTCATGCAATATCCACAGAGGTCAGAAGAGGGTGATGGATTCCCTGGAACTGGACTTTAGGACTGCTGTCAGCCACCATGTGGG
>NW_008382561.1:0-219 GCF_000622305.1 Nannospalax galili
CACATGTGTGCAGTGCTCACACAGGCGATATATGTATACCACATGTGTGAGTGCTCACACACATGATGTATGTATACCACATGCATGTAGTGCTCCACAGGCATTGTATGTATACCATATGTATGTAGTGCTCACACAGGCAATGTAAGTATACCACATGTGTGTAATGTTCACACAGGCAATGTACATATATCACATGTGTGCAGTGCTCACACAGGC
>NW_008382562.1:0-219 GCF_000622305.1 Nannospalax galili
GTCCGGAGGGCCACCGACACCGCCGCACGTTCCGGAGGGCTGCGGCTGCCGCCACCGCTGCCGCAAGATCCGGAGGGCCGCCCCCGCAGCCACCCCAAGGTCTGGAGGGTGGCACATTCGGGAGGGCCGTCGCCGCTGCCTCCACCACCGCACGTTCCGGAGGGCCGTCGTCGCCCGCCGCCACTGCCACCGCCGCAAGTTTTGGAGGACCGCCACCAC
>NW_008382563.1:0-219 GCF_000622305.1 Nannospalax galili
AGCTGTTCCTTCAGGAAAGTCCTCAGAATCCAGTGTAAATATGTCTATGTTACATTGTTATTAAGTTAGCTGGGTATGGTATTATAAACTATAAATTAAGTTACAATTTTAATATAAACAAAAGTTTGCTTCATATGAATACATTTGAAAGCCATTTGGTAATATGTTTATTAAAAGCGGTGTTAGGCTCGGTGCAGGTTCATGCCTGTAACCCAGCAG
>NW_008382564.1:0-219 GCF_000622305.1 Nannospalax galili
AGGTAGCTATATTTTCATAAACTTAAAATGTGTATGAAAAGCAATACCACTCTTATGTGAACATACACAGAATATGTGTTAGGCTGGTGAGAAGGTAGCCTACTGAGCTGGGGGTGGGGGTGCAGCAAGGGTGTGGATGGTGGGTAGGAAGAACAGAAGAAAGAGAAACCTAGGAGACTCTCGATCCAATTATGAGAGCACACCACAACATGACAAAAC
>NW_008382565.1:0-219 GCF_000622305.1 Nannospalax galili
GACACAATCTCCCACTACCTTCTGGACTAGTTGGTTGAGGTCTGGGAAATAGATTTGTTCTTCTCTTTTTAGTAGTGTCTTTAGTTTCTTGTGTCCTAAGTACGTCCACTGGTGGAGTTGGGAGATTAACTCAAGGGCTGCCTTTCGAGGCAATATGATTTGATTCTGATATTCCCACATTTTAGATTCTGGGTTCAAAGTAGCGTTGAGCCTCCGAAC
>NW_008382566.1:0-219 GCF_000622305.1 Nannospalax galili
AGACCCATAGACCAATGGAACAAAACTGAAGACCCAAATATGAGTAAACACGATTTTAGCCTCCTGATATTTGACAAAGGGGCCGAGAACATTAACTGGAGGAAATACAGCACGTGCAGCAAATGGTGATTGTGCTAGTAAAACTGGATCTCCACTTGTAGAAGATGAAATTCCAAATGCCTCAAAGACCTCAATGTAAAGCCTGAAACTCTGAAACTA
>NW_008382567.1:0-222 GCF_000622305.1 Nannospalax galili
AAGCTCCACAACTGAATCTGAGGTGCCGCCAGGTTCCTTCATTAAGCGTCCAGTGGCTCCTCTCTGTGTAGGGTGAAGTTGAAGTACAGCTTCTGCAAACCCAGGGAGAAGCACTAGGTTCGGCAGGCCTCTTAAGAGCCCCACCCTGCTCAGTTCCTGCCTTGTTTTCTTACCTCAATTTTTCCATAACACTTTCTAAATCTTCCTCATCATATTCTTCAT
>NW_008382568.1:0-219 GCF_000622305.1 Nannospalax galili
ATCAAGGGGGCTATGGAGACCCTATCAAATAGAGTTGTCCAGTGTTCAGTCTACAAAGTGGAGGGTCAACACAGAAAAAACATTTCTTCCATGCCTCCAAGTGAAGTGAGTCATGGTCGAGCAGAACCTTTGACATGTCTTCACGTAGATGGAACTGGTAAAAGAAAAGAGCTAGGGGCTCCTCCTAAGCCCATGTGACCCCTGAGGAACAGATCCTCA
>NW_008382569.1:0-219 GCF_000622305.1 Nannospalax galili
TGGCTCCACATGATGATTCTCAGCCTGAATCTGAATCTTGCTGCATGAACTTCCCTGCATTAGGCAGCCTTCTGCCCAAGAGCCTCTCAAAAATACTCTACTCCATCCAGTGAAGGATACATTAATTTCTTGGCTTCTCCCCCATCATCTCATTGTCAGTAGAAAACTTAATAGTTTCAATGAACAGCGATTTGTATGAGACCCGCTTTAGTTCACAAA
>NW_008382570.1:0-219 GCF_000622305.1 Nannospalax galili
GGCAAGTTCTAGACCAGTCTTAGCTACGGAACAATCTTTAAAAAAAAAAAATCAGTAGAGCCAAAATTGACAAGCTCTCGTATAGCACCTACAAATATCAGTATTGCTAAGTTTTAAACTTGTAGGACTTCCTCTAGACCTTTTCAACTACTGGGAGTGTTCTTTTCGACTACTGGGCGTTGCCTGCGGCCCTTTTGTTTTTTAATTTTACGTGTATAA
>NW_008382571.1:0-219 GCF_000622305.1 Nannospalax galili
TAGGGAAGCAGAGAGATGTGAGGACAGGACCAGACCCAGAGGACTCCTGGGTGAGAAGGAACTGGGTTCATCTGGTTGCAAGGATCAAGAATCAGTTGTAGTTCCAGGCCTAGGGTTCAGACCCAGTGTTCAGGAAAGAGGCTGGGTGTTGTGCAGCCCAGGGAAGCTGAGGGAGGTGAGGGCGGGACCAGGCCCAGATGGCTCCTGTGGACCTTGAGA
>NW_008382572.1:0-219 GCF_000622305.1 Nannospalax galili
CTGACGTGCACATGGTCGTGTCACCTGCCCCCTCTGACTTGCAGATCATAGTGTCACATATCCCCTCTGACATGCAGATAGTCATGTCACCTGGCCCCTCTGACGTACAGATGGTCCTGTCACTTACCCGTCTGATGTGCAGATGGTCGTGTCACCTACCCGCATTGACGTGCATGCCGTCGTGTCCCCTGCCCCTCTGACATGCATATGGTCCTGTCA
>NW_008382573.1:0-219 GCF_000622305.1 Nannospalax galili
TTTCAGCTCACTTTTCATTTTTGTTCTGCCCTCTCTTTGGAACTTTCCTATTATCTCAGCCACAAAATAAAGTTATATTTTCTGTTAAATAACAAGCTCTGTAAACAGAGGGTTTGCTGACGACTGCCAGAAAAGGGTCCACCTGGTTCCTTTTCTGCTTCTATAACGAAGTTTGTCTTCAGTCGTCATCTTATTTCCTTCCCAGAACATGCAGGAGAT
>NW_008382574.1:0-219 GCF_000622305.1 Nannospalax galili
TGTGCCATTATATTGCTCTAAAGTGCCATCACAGTGTTACAATATGACTTCCCAATATTCCATTGTGCTATCACAATGTGCCATTGTGTCAATACAGTGACATCACTATGTGAAATCATGTAATTACTATGATCCATTGTGGCATCACCGTGTTGAATATGCAGATGTTGCTCAATGTCTCCTCACAATGCCCCAATGTGACATCAGAAGCCTCCAATG
>NW_008382575.1:0-219 GCF_000622305.1 Nannospalax galili
ATCTGCACGTCAGAGGGGGCAGGAGACACTACCATGTGCACGTCAGAGGGGAAGGTAACACGAACATCTGCCCATCAGAGAATGCAAGTGATAAGACCATCTGCACGTTAGAGGGAGCAGGTGACAGGACCATCTACATGTATGATGGGGCAGGTGCCAGAACCATCTGTACGACAGTGGGGCAGGAGACAAGACCACCTGCATGTCAGACTTGGCAGG
>NW_008382576.1:0-219 GCF_000622305.1 Nannospalax galili
TTGATGGCACTATGTAGCAATATATAGGCACATGGGGCAAAAGTACTGGCACACTGGAGCATTATGACGTCACAATGGGGCATTGCAAAAAGACAAAGGAACATTATGAAGTCATATTCTAACATTTGATGGCACTGTGGAGCAATATAATAACACATGGGGCAGTAATGTTGGAATATTGGAGCATTGTGATGTCACCTTGGAGCATTGTGTTGTCAC
>NW_008382577.1:0-220 GCF_000622305.1 Nannospalax galili
ACAGGCTGACTAGACCTCAGTGGATGGACTTACACTGGGAATGTCTGGGGATGCTGACTTGACACAGCGGGCCCTAATCCAGATGACATGAGTATATGCATTCCAGTGGGGGCAAGGAGGCTGTGGGAACATGCTGGTGGGAATGAGGTATAAAAATGTTTAAGATTATTTGAGATATTCTGTATAAAATACAGAAAAAAATCAATAAACAAATAAAAAA
>NW_008382578.1:0-219 GCF_000622305.1 Nannospalax galili
GGCTGCTCTTGCAGAGGACCTGGGTTTGATTCCCACATGGTGGCTAACAACTGTCACTCCAGTTCTAAGGAATCCAACGCCCTCTCTGACCTCTGTGGGCATTGCACGATGGGCGTACTTACACTTGCAAGCAATACACATACACATAAAAATGATTTTTCAAAAATGGAGTGTTTTTGACCTCTGGCCTCCACGTATGTGTGCACATCTGCCTGCACA
>NW_008382579.1:0-219 GCF_000622305.1 Nannospalax galili
TTTTTTCATTCTTCCATTACCTTGAAATAATTTAGCTATCAAGATAAATGCAGAAGTATTTCTGTGATAGGGAGAATTTTTTATAGTGGTTATATAATAGATGAAACTGGTCCCTACCTTCATGAAATAGAATCAAACTGAAGGGGGTGGGAGAGAAGGAAAGACAGGCATGAAAAAGATTATGAATGACACAGGGGCCCCCGGGACTCCAAGGCAGGG
>NW_008382580.1:0-219 GCF_000622305.1 Nannospalax galili
GGGGCAGCTGAAACGACCATCTGCACATCAGAGGGGGCAGGTAACACGACCTTCAGCACGTGAGATGTGGCAGGTGACAAGACTGTCTGCACATCTGAGGGGGCAGGTTCCAGGACCATCTGCACGTCAGAGGTGTCAGGTAACATGACCATGTGCACGTGTGAGGGGGCATGTGACACCAACATCTGCACGTGAGAGGGGGAGGCTGACACGACCATC
>NW_008382581.1:0-219 GCF_000622305.1 Nannospalax galili
CACACCAATTATTTCCTTCTAGACAGTCAGTAATTTGATTTAACCTGATTAGAAGCAAATGACCCTCAAGTCTCAGAAAGAGCACCATCTCATTTCCCAGTGCCCAGAAGTACACATTTCCATCCAGCACTGCAGTTCTCAAAAGGAAAGAAAGAAACAGGCAATTGCCTGACAGTTTGTGCCTTCTCCTCCCTCCTTTTGCCAAGTCAGACTCTGAGG
>NW_008382582.1:0-219 GCF_000622305.1 Nannospalax galili
TCTAACCAAGAGCAACATGTCATGTTCCTCCAAGACATTCTTTCCTTTGTTTGGACACAGAATTGATGATGTTGAAAGAATCAATTTACCTTTAGAATGTTGACAACCTTTATCAATGTGAAAAGAAGCCACTTCATTTTACACTGTTTTGTATTATTATTTATTTGGTTAGATGTATTGATCAAAAGAAGGAGACACAAGACGAGAAGAGTGTCGAGG
>NW_008382583.1:0-219 GCF_000622305.1 Nannospalax galili
AAATAGCTCTTTCTGTTCAATTTGTGGGGGACGGAGGACAGGTTATAACACCGGGTAGATGAAGAAAGAGAACTTAAGAGTCAGGGCCACAGCTCAGTAGTAGAGCACTTGCCCAGCATGTACAAAGCCCTGCAGAGACAACAAAAGTTTGAAAGCAGAGGAAGAGGACCTAGAGTTTCAAAGCCAGCCTCAAGCCACAAGAGACCCTGCTTTCAAAAA
>NW_008382584.1:0-219 GCF_000622305.1 Nannospalax galili
GGTTGTGGTGCACAGCCAACGGTGGGTTCTTTTTTTTTTTTAAATGCACCCCGCAGCTGCTTCCGGGGGGCAGTCTCCTGCCCAGCTTTTGCGGGGGCCCCTGGCTCACGCACACCTTAGTTCAAGGCAGGTCGGGTGGGCGGCTTTCACAGCAGACCCCATGCACTATGCTCCACCCCGCCCTTCTGATAAAGGTATCCATGGGTCCTGTTTTCATGG
>NW_008382585.1:0-219 GCF_000622305.1 Nannospalax galili
GGGCAATGGGCCCAGGCTTCCTTACCTCGCCACTTTGCGCTTGTCATGTGGTGCAGCTTGGCAGCCATCTCTGGGTCCACCTGGCTTAGATGCTGATGGAGGGCATGGCCATCCTCCTTTTCAAGCTCTACTTTCTGATCAACTGCTTTCCCAGTGCCCATCTCCTGCAGTTATCAAATGAAGGTTTAGAGTAAATTTAATTAAATAATTCAATAAACA
>NW_008382586.1:0-219 GCF_000622305.1 Nannospalax galili
AGAGGGAGAGGGAAAGGAGGCACTTGAGGGACAGGGATAGTAGGACACAAGTTTAGGTTCCCCATTTCCCCCTTGATAGTCGTATCAAGGGGGAAATAGAGAAATTGGAGGGCACTGTAATTGGGGAGGGAGTAGGGAAGACTGTACAGTGGGAGAGAGAGGAAAGACAGAGAAATAATACTTAGGTAATGTGTAAAACCAAAGGAAAACGTATTATTT
>NW_008382587.1:0-219 GCF_000622305.1 Nannospalax galili
TTAGTCCAGACCCATCCACTGTGTCCTGATCCCTTGCACCCAGACTAAGTCAATTCCTCAGCTTTGTTTGTTAAACCCTCCACAGGTGGTACCACCCCCCTCTTGCCCTTGGCCCCGCCCCTGATCTGCCTACCACAAACCAGCCTACTACCCAGACCAGCCTACTAACCTGCAAGAACCTGAAGCACACACCAACTAACTTTTCATACCTGAGCAAAA
>NW_008382588.1:0-219 GCF_000622305.1 Nannospalax galili
GTTTTTCTCTAGCAGCTTTCAGTACCCTCTCTTTATTCTGTACAGTTAAGGAATGATATGCTGGCCATGTGTAATCGGTGTTGTATGTGCTTCTTGAATCTTCATGGGTATATCTTTCCATAATTTTGAGAAGATATGCTCTATAATTTTCTTGGGGAGCTGTTTAATGCCATTGGCCTGAGACTCTTCTTCCTGTATACCTCTAATTCATAGCTTTTG
>NW_008382589.1:0-219 GCF_000622305.1 Nannospalax galili
CTGGAGCATTCTGATGACACAATCGAGCATTGTGAAATCATAATGTAACATCGTGGAGAATTGTGATGACACAATAGAACAGAGTGAAATCATCATGTAACATTGTGATGTCACAATGTAGCATTGTGATGTCAAAATATAACATTGTGAAATGATATTGTAACATTTTGATGCGAAATTGGGGCAATATAATGGCACATGGGGCGATAGTGTTGGCAT
>NW_008382590.1:0-219 GCF_000622305.1 Nannospalax galili
CCAACCCTGACACCAAAGTAGCATTTGTAGAACCCTGCGAGTCCTCCACAGTCTTCTAAAATTGACAGTGAGAACTTCCGAACTCCACAGATGATTTGCTTCTGGGCTAAGATGTGCACATACCACAAGTAGTGTGGGAAATATTTCTGACACCCCATTTGCACATCAATACAGTTACTCCAAGATCCAAAACCAAGCACTATTCAGTTGATTCACAAC
>NW_008382591.1:0-219 GCF_000622305.1 Nannospalax galili
TCTCTCTCTGTATTCTAAGCAGTTCTCATACATTTCTGTCTTCAGTAATGATGTCATCAAAGGGAAGCTACTGTCCAGCTGTAGGCATCTCCCAGGGCCAAGGGTAAAGGGGCAGGGATGTTGGGGGCAGCCTCCCATCTAAGGGTATTTCCAGGGCAATCAGAGTGTGCTCACCACCCCAGCAGCCCAGCTCGGCCGTCTCCTCTAGAATGCTTGGAG
>NW_008382592.1:0-219 GCF_000622305.1 Nannospalax galili
CCTGGAATTGCACAGGTGAAAGCTTACTTTCTAAATGGCCTAGAACACAGGAGCTCTGTTTCGTTCAAGCATCCTCTCAGTCACCCATTGGTTTTTATCATGCTGTCATCTTATAGACAGCCATTGGGAGAGGTTCATACTCCCAGAGATCTACCAGGGTGGTAAGTTGTAAGGAAATTACAGCCTTCCATGAATGATGCTGACAAGTAGGAAAAGCAA
>NW_008382593.1:0-219 GCF_000622305.1 Nannospalax galili
GTGGGGTTAAGGGGAACGCTCATCCACTGCTGGTGGGACTGCAAGCTTGTTATAACCCTATGGAAAGCAGTGTGGAGAAATCTTAGAAAACAACAAATGAGCCAGGCACACCTGTACTCCCAGCACTTGGGAGGGAGAGGCAAGAGGATCTCTGTGAGTTCAAGGCCATCCTGGTCTACATATTGAGTTTCAGGACAGCTGGGGCTACAGGGAGACCCC
>NW_008382594.1:0-219 GCF_000622305.1 Nannospalax galili
TCTCTTCTTTGTATTAGTTGGAGCCATCTTTAATGGTACATATACAGGTGATAACTTAGAGACAGCTTCCTCAGGTGTTGCAGTCCCAACTTGGACACCTAATGAAGTCTCTGTTAACATCTCCCATTTGTTCACCTTGACTGTTTGTGTTTGACCATCATTTGCTCCGTTCCTTGCTAATTTCTCGGACGACCTGGGGGATACCCTTAACTGCTCCCT
>NW_008382595.1:0-219 GCF_000622305.1 Nannospalax galili
AGGTAACCCAGGAATTAGCTAGGATATTAGGGGCAAGATGGAAATTACATTATGCATACAGGCCCCAGAGCTCGGGACAGGTAGAGAGGATAAATAGGCCTCTAAAAGAGACCCTTACCAAATTAACCATGGAGACTGGTGGGGACTGGATGGCTCTCCTTCCCTTTGCCCTGTATAGGGTGAGGAACTCACCCTATCTACTAGGATTGACCCCCTATG
>NW_008382596.1:0-219 GCF_000622305.1 Nannospalax galili
AATTTATTTTTGTGAGCTGTTTCTAATTTTCTGGCTTAGGCACTTAATGCTATAAAATTTCCTCTTAGGACTGCCTTATCGTATCCCTTAGATTTGGTTATGTTATGTTTTCATTTTCATTGAATTCTAATAATTTTTAAATTCCCTTCTTGTTTTCTTCCTTAATCCAAATTTCAGTAGTGTGTTGTTTAGCTCCCATGAGTTTGTGTATTTTTTCCC
>NW_008382597.1:0-219 GCF_000622305.1 Nannospalax galili
ACCATGTGCACGATTAAGAGGGCAGGTTACACAACGATGTGCACATCAGAGAGGGCAAGTGACACTACCATATGCACATCAGAGAAAGCAGGTGACACGACCATATGCACTACTAAGAGGGCAGGTGACATGACGATGTACACATCAAAGAGAATAGGTGACACGACCATCTGCACATTAGAGGGTGCACGTGACACGACCATGTGCACGTCAGGGGGG
>NW_008382598.1:0-219 GCF_000622305.1 Nannospalax galili
TTTGGGTGCTGGGAACCGAATATAGGTCCTCTGCAAGAGCAACATGTGTTCATAACCATCTACTTCTGAAGTATAATTGTTATCAATAGTTTTTGTGCCTGTGTGGGGTTCCCTGAGGACAATCTTTTCTTACTAGTGTGTCTGACTATTCTGCATTACCTCCTCAGGTGGATGTTAATTGGTTCTTTATGGGACTTAAACCTCCCTTGGTTTGGTCGA
>NW_008382599.1:0-219 GCF_000622305.1 Nannospalax galili
TGTTCTAAAGACCTTCCATTTGAAACCACAGAATGAAGAGGCGTCCAGTGCAGCTCCACCTCAGGTAGTCCTCAGGTTGGAAGCAGGGAGTCTGGGAGTTTCCCTATCATGAAAAAGAACTAAGCAGGTCTCAAGAAAATGGAAAGATACTAGACAGCTCTGTCCCCGGGAAGGTAACAGCTGCCTGAGAGACAGGACGTGGGCTCTGGTCTCAGAAGC
>NW_008382600.1:0-219 GCF_000622305.1 Nannospalax galili
TGTTCTAAAGACCTTCCATTTGAAACCACAGAATGAAGAGGCGTCCAGTGCGGCTCCACCTCAGGTAGTCCTCAGGGTGGAAGCAGGGAGTCTGGGAGTTTCCCTATCATGAAAAAGAACTAAGCAGCTCTCAAGAAAATGGAAAGATACTAGACAGCTCTGTCCCCAGGAAGGTAACAGCTGCCTGAGAGACAGGACGTGGGC
This sequence comes from Nannospalax galili, assembly GCF_000622305.1. Lineage (NCBI taxonomy): Eukaryota > Metazoa > Chordata > Mammalia > Rodentia > Spalacidae > Nannospalax > Nannospalax galili. The sequence goes on from NW_008382600.1 coordinate 205, forward strand.
TCTGGTCTCAGAAGC
>NW_008382601.1:0-219 GCF_000622305.1 Nannospalax galili
AGTGTAAAATGAGCTTCATAGAAGGGAATTGGGGTGCTGCTTCCCTTTTCTATTCTATAGAATAATTTGAGGAGTATAGGTTTTAGTATTTCTTTCAGGTTTGGTAGAATTATGTGCTGTATTCATCTAATCCTGGGCTCTTTGGTTGGAAGATTTTTAATGACTTTATCTATTTCATTATCTGTTATGTGTCTATTATTAGTCATGTCATTTTGATTT
>NW_008382602.1:0-219 GCF_000622305.1 Nannospalax galili
AGATTCTGTTTTCTAATCCACTCTGCTAGTCTGTATCTTTTTATTTGGGAATTGAGACCAGTAATATGAAGAATTATTATGGAAGGATGTTTATTTTTTGTGTTACTAACTAAAATCTCTTCTTTATTCAGACTTCCCAAGATGTCCCCTGATACCCTTTTTTCCTTTTGGTTTTGTGAGGCAGCGTCATGCTCTGTTGCCCTGGCTGGCCTGGAAGTC
>NW_008382603.1:0-219 GCF_000622305.1 Nannospalax galili
ATTTACTATTTCTTACTAGCTTGATGAGAATGAAGTGATGATATGAGCATCGTTAAGAAAATCCACACCATGTATCCTACCAGAGAACTGAACAGTATATTTTTAAAAGATCGGTATATGTAATTGACAATAATAAGTTAATAGTTATCTGAAAATTTCCCGGTATCTAATCCTTTATTCAAAGAAAATTCCGTATAAATCTAATGTTCCCCGTTCTCC
>NW_008382604.1:0-219 GCF_000622305.1 Nannospalax galili
TGTTCTGAGCAGATTAACAAGAGGAAAATGTGTAAATCTTATTTAATACATGCCAAGTATGGTATGGGAGGCTTCAGAAGGAAATGATGAACACAGAATCCGTCAGCCAGTAACTTGAATGCTGGGCTGAACAGAGAACAGTGAGTTGTGCAGAAGGCACTGGATTTCGAGAAGACCTTCAAAGTTAGTTGTCTTGACAGAGCCTGTGAAGGAAGGATT
>NW_008382605.1:0-219 GCF_000622305.1 Nannospalax galili
GTGGCTTTTCTACCCTCAAACTGACATGTATTGTTACTGGCATTCATTGATCTAAAATACCTTAAACACATTTTTTAATATAATACCATGAACAGTATCTCTATGGTGGGTCTTTCTTGAATATTTGGGCCATTATGTGAAAATAATTAACATTGAAAACTTGCTTCTTGAGGTTTGGGTACTTCTTTCTACACACTTGTTTAAAAGCTGTAATTATAT
>NW_008382606.1:0-219 GCF_000622305.1 Nannospalax galili
AGATAAGTCAAAGGTCCTGCTCGACCATGTCTGGTTTCACTTGGAAGTATGGGGCGTGCAGGGATCTCGGGGCCCCTGCGTGCACCCGGAATGGTGCGGCGGGCACGCGGGCGACTGCGTCTCCGCTGCGCACCTGGAGGATCGGTGGGTCTGGTCTCGTCCTGCGTTGCTGTCCGCCGCTTGAGTGCTGAAAGTCTCTGCTGTCGGGGCTTTGCCCGG
>NW_008382607.1:0-219 GCF_000622305.1 Nannospalax galili
CTCTGCCTCCCGAGTGCTGGGACTAAAGGCTTGCACCACCATGCCTGGCAGTATAGTATGTTCTTAAGAGGTCAGATTCTGAATTTCTGTCTGCATTCTGTACTTAATATGCCTTTATTCATATGTAAAATGGGTAGTTAAAGTGGAGGAGTTAGGGAAGGCCTAACAGAGGCCTGGGCATCTGTGCTGGCAGGGGGGCCAGTGGGTGGAGGAGGTGAG
>NW_008382608.1:0-219 GCF_000622305.1 Nannospalax galili
CAGGTGATATGGCCATGTGCACGTCAGAGGGGGCAGGTGACACGACCATGTACACGTCAGAAGGAGCAGCTGCCACGACCATCTGCTTGTCAGAGGGGTCAGTTGACACAACCATCAACACGTCAGAGTGGGCAGGTGACACGACCATGTGCATATCAGAGGGGCATTTGACACGACCATCTGCACATCAGAGGGGGCAGGTGATACGACCATCTGCAC
>NW_008382609.1:0-219 GCF_000622305.1 Nannospalax galili
TCTGATCTGATCCTTGGATTTAGGTTGGCTCAGAACCCATGGGGCTGCAGAGCAGGGACTCTTGAATCCCCCCTATGTGGTTAGGACACCCAGGTAGGATACTGCCTCCTCTATGCCATGCTGTCAGTGTACCATGCCTGCTGCTGACCCCCTCCTTCCTTTTTGGACACACCAGACCCCACCTGGCTGCCCACTAAGGACTCTCCAGGTGCCATCCAT
>NW_008382610.1:0-219 GCF_000622305.1 Nannospalax galili
ATGAGACTGTCAGAAAATAAAAATTGGCAAATTATTTGGAGACTCTGTTGTTTTTCTGAATATTATCAGTAGAGCATAGTGCTGCATTACAACTCTGGTATTTTCTAAAGCATCCAGGAAGCATCATGTGCCCCTTTTTCATACACAGGTCTTGCAGTGTGTAAGCCTGTTCTGGTCTCCTGTCTAGAGCAAAGCAAAGAGCCCTGGAATGTGAAGAGA
>NW_008382611.1:0-219 GCF_000622305.1 Nannospalax galili
AGGATGTGGCTCACTGACACAGATTTCTATTGTAGAGACTGGCTGGCACATGCTTTCGATGCTTTATTCCCAAGAGCAGAGGAGAACCTTCCTCCAAATTTCTACTCTTCACGGTGGGAGAATGCCTCCACTAGTCAACACTTCTCCCATCTGCCTCATGAGCAGTTGGAGAACAGCAAAAGCGGTCTGCACTATCTTTGATAAGACAGAATTCCTTTT
>NW_008382612.1:0-219 GCF_000622305.1 Nannospalax galili
GTGTTACTCTTTCTGGAATTAACAAACTTCAAACTATATTAAATTGGGAAATGATGTAGGGAATGACCAGATTTTTGCAGAACAGGTTTTTCTGAGTTTTAATATGCCATTTTGTCTTGAGAACTAACAATGTGGAGGGGATATGTGAATATGTATCAAATATACCATCTCTAAGATTTTGTTCAAACTTGCCTCTATAATGCCATCACACAAAAATTA
>NW_008382613.1:0-219 GCF_000622305.1 Nannospalax galili
TCCCCTTTTAGCACCTACCAGTTGCCAATATTTTCTCAGCTAGGATTGAGGGTTTTTTTTATTCACTTCCACACTTCTATGTTGATGTTTTATCTGACTTGAGCTTATGTGGGTTGCTGTCACTACTACTGTGAGTTCATATGAGTAAATCCTCAGCTGTCTAGAAAACTGTTTCATTTTGGTGACTGAACCTCTGGCTTTTAGAATCATTCTAAAATG
>NW_008382614.1:0-219 GCF_000622305.1 Nannospalax galili
CTCTCTCTCTCTCCCAACAATCACTGCCACTAGAAGTGTTTTCCACATAGTGTGGGGAAAAAAATTAAGGAGACTCAAATCAAATTTGAACAGTTTTCCTTCAAGAAAGCAGAAGGTCAACATATTAAAAGCATTCAAACTATTAAATTAAATATTTAATATTTCCCAGCTAGATATTTAATAATGTTAAGAAGAGTAATACATACATCATGGTCTGGA
>NW_008382615.1:0-219 GCF_000622305.1 Nannospalax galili
TCTCCTGAAAGACTGTTTTACGAGTGATAATCATTTTCATGTTGGGGCCAGGGAGATGGCTCAGCAGGTAAGAGCACTGACTGCTCTTGCAAAGGACCCAGCACCCACATGGTGGCTATGAACCATAATTAACTCCAGTTCCAGGCGAATCCGAAGCCCTCTTCTGAACTCCACAGCATTGCATGACACTGGTGCACTCACATACATGCAGGCAATACA
>NW_008382616.1:0-219 GCF_000622305.1 Nannospalax galili
CCAGCCCTACCACTTGGTCCTTGGGTAAGTTGCTTGGCCTCTGGAAATCTTGATGTAATCCCAGGCAGTAGAGGCCACCAAGCCATAGAAGAGTTCAGGGCATCCATGTGACAGTGCAGGAAGTGATTGTCCCCGCTTCTGGTGGGCACTGTGGGAGTGACTAAGGATAGAGAGTCAATAGCAGGTCCTTGATCGATTTCTCCATGTGGGGGAAGTGCA
>NW_008382617.1:0-219 GCF_000622305.1 Nannospalax galili
CCAAAGATAAAAATTTAAGTATCTCAAATCATTTCCTTTTTTGAGACAGGGTTTCCCTATAGCCCCAGCTGGCCTGGAACTATGCAGTCTAGGCTGCCCTAGTACTCAGAGATCTGCCTGCCTCTGCCTACCAAATTCAGGGTTTAAAGGTGCGTACTATCACACCTGGCATCTCATTTGTTTTTAAAGTCCAAATTTCTAAGTCCATTACTTCTTTTT
>NW_008382618.1:0-219 GCF_000622305.1 Nannospalax galili
GGTGAGATTTTCTATAGACCCATTATAAAGGAGCCACATAAAGGGTGGCCATACACAAACTGGGGCACCGGTATAATTTTGAGTATAAAAGGTTTGTAAATGGGTGATGTTCATCTTCCAACTCATGCCGGTTTGGCCGGAGGAGAAACCAACAAAATCATAGGTGATATTTGCTATGTCATATCTAGAATCCTTAATAAAACATAAAGGGGTTATATC
>NW_008382619.1:0-219 GCF_000622305.1 Nannospalax galili
GGCAGATGGTCGTGTCAACTTCCCCCACTGACGTGCAGAGAGTCGTGTCACCTGCCCTCTTTGACGTGCACATGGTCGAGTCATGTGGCCTCTCTAACTTGCAGATGGTCGTGTCTCCTGCCCAATCTGATGTGCACACGGTCGTGTCTCCAGCCACCTCTGGCGTGCACAGGGTCGTGTCACGTGCCCCCTCTGAAGTGCAGATAGTCGTGTCACCTG
>NW_008382620.1:0-219 GCF_000622305.1 Nannospalax galili
GCACCAGGGCTGTTCTTGTTACTGCTGTCCAGCAGTGCCATTACTTAATGCATCCACTTCCTTCAATTATACCAGTTAGGAGATAATGATACATGATGTCTATCAGTATATCTAGCGATCTTTCCCCGTATCAACTATCAATCCTTATCCTGAGCAGATGCTAAGTTATCTTGTGCTATAAGTATGATTTGTTTTTATATCCTAATCAGTAAGACTTTG
>NW_008382621.1:0-219 GCF_000622305.1 Nannospalax galili
CTCTTATTTCCCGTCTTGTTCATAATGTTGCACCTTGGTGTATGAAATGGATGGACACCGCCCGCAGAAGTGTAGATTTTACTAATAGGTTCTATAAACAAATAAACAATTGCAGAATTTAAACTTCTAATTTCATATGTGTTCTGCAGGTATTTTTAAAGGTTTTGCGGGGGGAGGATATATTTGTCCTGTCTCATGTTAGCATTTTTTAAATCTTTT
>NW_008382622.1:0-219 GCF_000622305.1 Nannospalax galili
AAAAAAAAGAAAAGAAAGGAGAGGTACAAATAGTCAATGGAATTGTATTTATATTTTGTAATGGAAAAATAAATCATAACATAAGTAATATGGTAACCAATGGCAACCTATGGAATTTAAGTGGATCTAAATTCAAACAAACATCAAATTAAAAAAATAAGCAACAGGGCCAGGCATGGTGGCACATGCCTGTAGTCCCAGCACTCGGGAGGCAGAGGC
>NW_008382623.1:0-219 GCF_000622305.1 Nannospalax galili
CAGGGAGGACAAATCAAGGAAAGTTCAAGAGCAAAATGGAAGGATGGGGCTTCTGATGACCTCGGTGGCCACTGTCGTTACCACGTGGGGCTTCCTAACTTTGTCATGTGACAGAATCGTCATTTTGCCAGGTCATTTTGCTCAGGATTTTGTCACTTCTTGCTTTTTGTAAAAGCACCTCCTGTTTGCTATTCTCATCCCTCTCAGGAGAATCCTGTT
>NW_008382624.1:0-219 GCF_000622305.1 Nannospalax galili
CAAGCCCAATAGTGATGACCATTTGTAAGCAGGCACAGCTGAAGTCATTAAGATGATAGTTCTTTGCTCAGAGTGGTGTACATGAATTAAGACAATAAAATGAGTTAACATTACTCATGTACATACTGTGCTTTAAGTTCCCAGGTAGACCTGATAGAAAATACAAATCCATTTAAATATTTTCTTCGTATGCTTCAGAGACTGGTCTATCAAAGAAGG
>NW_008382625.1:0-219 GCF_000622305.1 Nannospalax galili
GATAATGGGTATTTTTATGTAGAACATTAAACTAATATATTACCCTTTGTTGTGTCATAATATCTAAGCTTTGTTTATCTCACCTTTCACTCACCCTGTATAACCCTCACTCCTCCATCCCAATTAAAGTGTTCCCTTTTCCCCATTTCTCTCTTGATACAACCTGTGTCCTACTGTTCCCTTTTCTCAAGCTTCATTTTCCCCTTCATGCCCATGGTT
>NW_008382626.1:0-219 GCF_000622305.1 Nannospalax galili
AAAGCAAGAGAAGGAGCTGGAGATTTGGCTCAGTGGTTAAGAGCACTGACTGCTCTTCCAGAGGACCTGAGTTCAAGTCCCACATATTGACTAACAACTATCCTTAACTCCAATTTCAGGAGATGTGCTGTCCTCTTATGGCCTATGGGCACTGCACACACCTGGATACACTCACATACATGCACACAAGCAAAACATTCATACACATAAAATAAAAAT
>NW_008382627.1:0-219 GCF_000622305.1 Nannospalax galili
TCTTGCAGAAGACCTGGGTTCAAATCCCAGGATCCACATGGCAGCTAACAAACTGTTTGTAACTCCAATTCCAGGGGATCTGACACCCTCTTCTGTCCTTCAAGGGCACTGCATGACACAGGACATGGGAGCACTTATACATGTGTAAGCATAACACTCGTATATATGTATATAATAAAATTTTTTAATGGCTCAAAAAAGGGGAACCTACCACAGAGC
>NW_008382628.1:0-219 GCF_000622305.1 Nannospalax galili
GGGAGGGCAGAGGGAGGACGGAGGGAGGGATGGAGGGAGGATGGAGGGAGGATGGAGGGAAGGATAGAAGGAGGATGGAGGGAGGATGGAGGGAGGACGGAGGGAGGATGAAGGGAGGGATGGAGGGAGGATGGAGGGAGGGATGGAGGGAGGATGGAGGGAGGGACAGAGGGATAGAGAAGACAGGGAGGGAGGAAGAGGGGAGGAAGGTAGATAGGT
>NW_008382629.1:0-219 GCF_000622305.1 Nannospalax galili
CTCTGCCCTAAAGATGGTCGTGTCACCTGCCCCTCTGACGAGCAGATGGTCATGTAACCTGCCCCTCTGAGGAGCAGAAGGTCATCTCTCCTGCCCCCTCTGACGTGCACATGGTCGTGTCACCTGCCCCATCTGTTGTGCACATTGTCGTGTCACCTGCCAGCATTTACGTGCAGATGGTCGTGTCACCTGCCCCTCTGACTTGCACATGGTCATGTC
>NW_008382630.1:0-219 GCF_000622305.1 Nannospalax galili
CAGAGTGGGACGCAATGTGCAAAAGACACTTTCTCAGCCCACAGGGGAAAGAGTAATAGAACGAGAAGGGAAGGAAGGTTCTGTGCCTGCCTTCTGTCATAGGAGGCCAACAACATCCTGTGCCAGCCTGCTCCTGAACATGCCTGCCCTACAGCATCCATTCTGAAAACTGCTGTTTAGATGCTTTTGAATGAGCCCAGATGCTTTTTAAATTACATT
>NW_008382631.1:0-219 GCF_000622305.1 Nannospalax galili
TTTCCTCATAATGATTCCCTAAACAATAGGGCACAAGTACCTACACAGGTGTTCCATCCTATTGTTGGTAATCTAGGGGGTGCTAAAGCAGAAGGATGCAAATAGGTTACATGCAAATAGTACATCATTCACATGCTGAGAGTTGGGCATCTACAGATTTGTATGTGCCCCCAGAGTTCCTGAAAGCAATTCCACAGGGATATTGAGGGATGACCATAT
>NW_008382632.1:0-219 GCF_000622305.1 Nannospalax galili
TTGGGCACCCTCTGGACCACAGCTTCTGTGCACTGACCCTGAGGAAATAACTTCCCAGAAGATTTCACCTTGGTGATGCTGGTCTCTTGTACTCACAGCTGATTTTCAGCCCCAGCTAACTAGTATCAGGTGTCCCTAAAGCAAAGGTTTCACTTTATTGGTCCTGGGCTTTTCTTAATCACAGCTGATTCTTCAGTGTTGGCCAACCAGAAACCGCAG
>NW_008382633.1:0-219 GCF_000622305.1 Nannospalax galili
TTTCAGATCGACCATTGCCAAAGCACCACCAAGATGGCAAACTTCCTGCCACCTCCCCAGCTTCTTCCATGTCTGTCCTTAGACCTTGCCCTTCATGCAACTGGAGTTGACCAACTGGGTGGGAGAGGTAACTGTCTCTCCCTTTTTGTATGGAGTTCCTTAGGATTTAGACATTCAGTTGTTGCTGGTTCCTTTACTAAGGGTAGGTTGCAAAATTCC
>NW_008382634.1:0-219 GCF_000622305.1 Nannospalax galili
CACTCTTCTTTAGCCTAGACCCCCAAAACACTTCTATACTCCCAGACTTCTCCCAGGCTTCTATAGTGGGAGATCCCCCTACTCTTTCTCATCCCAGAACCCCCGCTTTTCTATAATCCCAGACCCCCCCACTCTGCTATAGTCCTTGACCCTCCACTCTTCTATACACCCAGACTCCCGAATTTTTCTGTAATCCCAGACCCCAGACACACACTCTTC
>NW_008382635.1:0-219 GCF_000622305.1 Nannospalax galili
AATGGAGGAATACCCACACCCACTCCTCACCATGTACTAGCTCAGTGCCCCTGAAGACAGAGTCTGTGTCAGTAAAAGTCTCATCAGTGCCCTGCTATAATAGAAGAAGGGCGGGAAGATTGTTGTTTCATGCTTCACAGAACTTTCCTCTCTGTCTTCTTTTCTTTTCCATAACTTAAAATAATTGGTACATCTGACAAGTAAACATTTAAGAATATT
>NW_008382636.1:0-219 GCF_000622305.1 Nannospalax galili
GACTGTAATAGAATGAAGTTTGTCAGAGTGTGATCAGGTCAGGCTGACAAATTGAAGTACTAGGAGGCTGAGCTGCCCTGTGACTATTATGTAACGAACACTGCTGCTAAATTTAAACTCCAGCAACCTTCTTTAGAGGTGTGTGGGTGGAGAGGTGAAGGGGCAGATTGGAAACAATGGTTTTTATTTTAATATCGTACTTTAATTTTAGGCCAAGGG
>NW_008382637.1:0-219 GCF_000622305.1 Nannospalax galili
TGACAGTTCTCAAATGTGAAAACAATCTGTAAGAAATGTTGCATGGCAGAGGTACTAGAGGAGCTTCTTCAGTTATTTACCAATGTTGGCCTGTTCACATCAAGACAGATGGATATAGTTTGAATTCCCACTCAGCCAACAAGAAGATCTAATCATGTATTTAAACAAAGTTTGAATTTCCTATCCATAAAGTAGGAATTTTTTGCAGTACTTACTACA
>NW_008382638.1:0-219 GCF_000622305.1 Nannospalax galili
GACTGTGGGATGACCACCAAGGACAGGGGCAGGTGGACTGTGAGCCAGGGTGAGCCTGCAAGACAAGTTGTGTGTGCTGTGGAAGGCTGTGGAAGCAAAGTGGAGGTGCTCAAGCCTTTGGAGCCCAATAGAGTGAATCCCAGATGTTAGATATTAATGATTCTGTTGGATTTGGGTTTTGCCTAAGTGTCTCTGCTTCCTGCCTCTTGAAATATGATA
>NW_008382639.1:0-219 GCF_000622305.1 Nannospalax galili
CAGGCCGACCAATCAACTAGAAATCAGAAAGTGTTCGTACTTTAGAGAAGCAGAGGTAACCTTATACAAGAAGGAAGAAGACTATTTTACGAGCGTCCAAACTAGACACCAAATTCAAATCCAGAGAGATAGGGAGGGGTCCAGAGCTCCTGCGGCAGGGTCTACGGTTGCCTGGAAGCACATTCTCTAGGAATTGTAGAAAATCTGCTTTACAGGTTC
>NW_008382640.1:0-219 GCF_000622305.1 Nannospalax galili
GCGATCAGTAGAGTCGCCAGCACCCAGTAGATGTGGAGACCCACAGCAACACAGTGCAGGACACGCACGCACCCCAGCAGACACAGCCTGTGGGACCCGCTGCACCCCAGGTGCGCTCAGGAGACCGGCGCCACGCCCAGCAGCTGGCGCTCCGAGATCCCTGTGCCTCCATATCTGGCGCCCAACGTGAGAGCCTCTGAACCTTGCGCCAGCTAGCAG
>NW_008382641.1:0-219 GCF_000622305.1 Nannospalax galili
GTTGCACGAGTTTGCATTCTCACCATCAGGGAATGAGCATTCCATTTTCTCGACATCCTCTCCAGATTTTGGAGACTTTCTTTCTCTTGATCTTTGCCTGACTGATTGGGGTAAGATGGCATCTTAAAGTGGATTTCATCTGCACTTCTCTAATTACTAAGGATGCTGAATACTCTTTAAGGTGGTTCTTAGCCATTTATATTCCTTCATTTGAGAACT
>NW_008382642.1:0-219 GCF_000622305.1 Nannospalax galili
TCTCAGGATAAACAAATGGACCATCAACCAAACCAAGGGAGGTCTGAAGCGAACCTGGGAAAGAATTCACCATGGTACACCTGAGAGTGACTGGCCCATGCCAGTACCTTCTTCCATCCAAGTGAGTCCTCTGGTGAGAAGTGGATCGTTCCCAGGGCCCCATGTTGCATGCCCTAATTGTCATTGCAAAATCACAACTGTCACCCTAAAGGGGATAAG
>NW_008382643.1:0-219 GCF_000622305.1 Nannospalax galili
CAACCCTGGCTGCCTATTGCTACATAGATGAGGCAGGACCTTGTATCAAGGTCCTCATTGACCGGTTCAGGACGCCTGTGGCCAGCGTCCCCTCCTGACTTTCCTCATCCCTGATCTTGCCCTTCCGACTTTCTGTTACTCCAAACTTGAGCAAAGGCCATCACCACCATTTTAGACCATTCCACCCAACACCAGCCATCCTTTGCCCAACTGCAGGGT
>NW_008382644.1:0-219 GCF_000622305.1 Nannospalax galili
CTGTTGTGTCCTGAAGTCAGAACATGCCAGTCCCTCCTGTGGCTTTTCACAAGGCCCTTAGCTCCTTACCATCATTAGCGTGACTATAATTTGTTTAACTTGCTTTGTATCTTTTTCTTCCTTTGGTTTGGTTGGGTTTGGTTGGGTTGGGTTGGGTTTTTTCCCCATACAGGGCCTCACTGTGTAACCCTGGTGAGCCTTGAACTTGTGGTCCTCCTC
>NW_008382645.1:0-219 GCF_000622305.1 Nannospalax galili
AGTGTGCCATCATAGTGCCCCAGTGTGTCATCACAATACTTAATGTGCCATATTTCTCCTCCAGTGTGTCATCATAATGCTCAAATGTGCCATTCCAATGCTCAGTGTGCCATTACAGTGCATCAAGTTGTCATCACAATGCCCCTATGTACCATCACAATGCCCCAGTGTACCACAACAATGTTCAACAGGCCATAACAATGCTCCAATATGGATGCA
>NW_008382646.1:0-219 GCF_000622305.1 Nannospalax galili
TTCTTCTACTAAGTGGTTTCACTGCACTACTGCACAGTAACGGTTTGTTCAAATGTTCAGAGTCCAATTCCTAGCAGAAGGGAGTGAGCAGCCCGTGGATTCTGTTTCCACATACAACCAAACATCGAAATATTAATGCTGTCTTCTTTCGCTTCACTGCTCCCACATTGACACATTTCATTGACTCAATAAAGTTAGAGAAATTAACACTAAATCACA
>NW_008382647.1:0-219 GCF_000622305.1 Nannospalax galili
ATTGCTGAAGACACTGCATGATGTGAGCATGGGAAAGGGAGAAATCAAGCTTGGACTAAGCTGGACACTACCACTGGATTGGTGGCTTTCATAGTGCCAAAAGGCAACACACAGATGGCTGGGGGAGAATGGTCCCCTATAATTCTCCTCAACAATGGACCCCAAGATTTGTACTATTAACACACCAAACAAGATGTTCCTGCTGGTGCAATAGTGGAG
>NW_008382648.1:0-219 GCF_000622305.1 Nannospalax galili
AGTTCAGTTAAAACTTTTAAATAAAATTTAGGGACTTAATTTTAATTTAGAATTATTTCCTTAAGTATTTATAGTTTAAAAAGAAAGTACATAGGAAATTCACTCTGTATTTTTGAAAACCTCTCTATCAATTATTATATTATTTGCTTTTAATTTTTAGATATATAATTTCTATTTTTCGGAGTGGCAACAGCTGACACCTGTATCTTCCATTTTTTT
>NW_008382649.1:0-219 GCF_000622305.1 Nannospalax galili
CTGTATCCCTTCTCAAACTGTGAACCATAATAAATCTACCTAATTCAGTTTATTTCCTCAGCTGTTTTCTCACAGCTACAGGGATGTAATTAATACAAAAATTTGGTACTGAGAAGGAAGTCGGTTTTTGGGATAAACGACGTAGTTTATAAATCTTGATAAGAACATGCATGAATGCTGAATAGTTTGGAGCTGTGGACTAGAAAATCTTAGAAAGTA
>NW_008382650.1:0-219 GCF_000622305.1 Nannospalax galili
TTTTTAAGATTATGGGCCTGGAGAGATGGCTCAGCAATTAAGAGCACTGGTCGCTCTTCCAAGGGACCCGGGTACAGTTCCTAGCACTCACATGACAGGTATCAACCACCCATAACTCCATTTCTAGGGGATCTGACTCCTTCTTCTGATCTCTGTGGGCACTGCATCAGACGGATGCATTTGCATACATGCACGCAATACACTCATTCACATACAATA
>NW_008382651.1:0-219 GCF_000622305.1 Nannospalax galili
GTTTTCATATTGAGCATGGGGACGACACAATGGCTCATTGTAATGACAAAAAGGCACATTGTGATGGCACAATGGATCATAGTGAAGACATACTGTAACATCATTATGATACTTTGCAGAAGTATAATGCCACATGGGGCCATAGTGTTGCGATGGCATATTCGAGCAATATAGTGGCACATGGGGACTTAGTGTTGGCTCATTGGAGCATTGTGATGT
>NW_008382652.1:0-219 GCF_000622305.1 Nannospalax galili
TTTTACAGAAGACCAAACAGACCTTCCCATGGGGAAAATACCACATACCTAATTTAAGCCACCTCAATAATTAAAGCAGGTCTGGAACCTGGAAGACGGCTTAGTCAGTAAAGTCAGCCCCAAGGACAAGGACATAAGTTTAAATTTCCATGCAAGAGGGTGTGCACTTGCAATCCCCGAACTGGGCTAGTCGCGACAGGAGGATCCCTGGGTCTCACT
>NW_008382653.1:0-219 GCF_000622305.1 Nannospalax galili
AGAGGCTAAGCCCCATGTTGGGCGCCAGACATAGGTGCACGCTTGCTCTCTTGGTGCACTCCCGGGACGGCGGGTCCGCAGGCTCCCCCGCCACATCTGGAGGAAGGCCGGTCTGGCCGCAAGCGTCTCTGGGCTCAGCAGCGGGTGACCTGCAGGCTTTTCCTGGCTGCTCGGGTCTCGTGTCTCTGGAGCTTCTCTGCTACTGGAGCATTGTCCAGT
>NW_008382654.1:0-219 GCF_000622305.1 Nannospalax galili
GTAACCAATCTATCTGTTCTTTGGCATAAGGCAGAACAATATGGGAAGGCTAATTCCAGGACTCCCTTGCCCATTAGCATATTAAAGTTGGGCCGTAATGGGCTACAGCAGCTTTTAACTCTTTCATCTCTGATAGTTTAAAGGGGCGATGTTGCCATGTGGGCTCATCAGGGCGGGGGAAGCTGCACCCTGCAGGGAATGTTTACTTTTAACTGATAG
>NW_008382655.1:0-219 GCF_000622305.1 Nannospalax galili
GCAATAATATCAGCAATATTATCTCATACTGGAAGATGAGAGAAACTGGCAGACTGCTAATCCCCTAGAGCTGTCCCTCAGTACCAAATAGGGCTTAAGAGGATCTGCCACACACTTCCCAGAAAACAATCCAGAGAGACTGTTCTGGTTGTGTTTCTGCTGGTCCCGTGAGATGTGTTTCTTTATAAGTAGGGAATGGAGGCACCTTTGTCTGGAGTA
>NW_008382656.1:0-219 GCF_000622305.1 Nannospalax galili
GTGGGGCAGCGTCTAGCAGAGCTTACGTTCACTCAAGTCCATGTCCCTCCAGCCATGTTCAGCTTCTATGACTTGTCCTCCATCATACCTGCTCCAGAATCCCTATGTGTTGTTGCTCTGTGCATTTGACATTGACGTTCTCCTGTCTGTTCATCCCTGTAGGGATCCGCATTCTTCCCATGACCACCTTGTAGTTTTGTGTGTGACGCATGGTCATCC
>NW_008382657.1:0-219 GCF_000622305.1 Nannospalax galili
AGCCACCATGTGGGTGCTGGGAACTGAACCTGGGTCCTCTGCAAGAGCGGCTGGTGCTCTTAACTGCTGAACCATCTCTCCAGCCCGCTTCTACTTTATTTTCAATTTCTTCAATTATTTGTTCTTCTCCAGAGAAAATTCTGTCCCTGTGTGGTGCCTAGTCTAGCAGCTGCCCCAGCATCCAGGCTAGCAGTGAAGGTTTATTTAGGGACAGGGCTG
>NW_008382658.1:0-219 GCF_000622305.1 Nannospalax galili
CCTGCCATGTCCACCTCTCTGGTCCTTTCCCTTGTTCTCTCTTCTCTGGACATTTTGGCCTCGGACTAGTCATCCTGCTCCTCAAATGCCATCTGGGCTTCCCTGTGTATTTGTTAGAAATTCAGCTTCTTGGTCTCTTTGAGGCCCATGAAAGCCAAAGCCACAGCTTCACAAGATCCCCAGAGAATCTGCTAGTCAAATACAGTTTGAGAAATACTG
>NW_008382659.1:0-219 GCF_000622305.1 Nannospalax galili
CATGATGCAGAATGTAAAGGAACAATTATAAACATGATCAAAGAACTTAAACACAGAAAATCAACTCAAAGAACTCAAAGAGGATAGGCATAAACTTGTGACAGAGCTCAAGAAAACACAAATATGTGGCTTAATGAAATAATAAAAAATATTCAGGACTTGAAAAACAAATTCACAAAAGAGATAGAAATAGTGAAGAAAACCCAAGCCAAAATGAAG
>NW_008382660.1:0-219 GCF_000622305.1 Nannospalax galili
CTGCATAGAAATAAAACTTCTAACAGAATCCCACTCAACCAGAAGTGAAGGTACAGAAGCCCAGTAACCCTCAACAGGCTCTTCATCTTAGAACAGAACTGATGCCTGGGTCTAATGTGTAAACAGGGGAGGTACCACAGAGATAGCTGCTCTGCTCTGTGGATTTGTTTAAAGTATGACATTCACAGCCTAGTAAAGTCATTTTCTGTGTCATGAAGT
>NW_008382661.1:0-219 GCF_000622305.1 Nannospalax galili
ATACTGTTTTGTGGGGGAATGACATCATAACTTATGAAATATAACCCATTCCAAAACAGAGATCTTCTTTAGCTGGGTTTGATAAACTGCTGGTAAATTATGCATCATTTCAGCCCATGTTTTCCTTTGATAATTTCCAGGAAAGTATAAAGTTGAGATAACTAGACACCCCCATCTGTATTTAGTAAGGCAGAGAAAATTCTGAGATTTTCTTAGTTA
>NW_008382662.1:0-219 GCF_000622305.1 Nannospalax galili
CCCCTTGGAAAACCTTCCTGAGCATACTAAATAATAAAAAAAAAGATGAAGAAGAGGCTGTACCCTCCACTGAACCTCCTCCAAGGTTAACTGGCTGGTTAGAATGACTGTGAGTCCCGAATGTTGCAAGTACAGAGCCAAATTATCTGGGGGCATCTTTAGCCCCCTCATAGCAATTTTTCTAGGACATGGTCATTCTTATTTGCCTCCAGAATAAAC
>NW_008382663.1:0-219 GCF_000622305.1 Nannospalax galili
GTTTGACTCCCTAGAATCCATGTAAAAAGAAAAAGAAAAGCTTGGTGTGGTAGTGTGCACATGAAATCCCAGTTCTGTGGAGGTGAAGATGGGCAGATGCCCAGGGCTCACAGACCAGCCGGCCTCACCTACTTAGCAAGTCCTAGCCCAATAAGAGACTGCCTCACTGCATGAGGTGGGGCACCTCTGAGGAACTCTCTGTCACCTGAGGATTTTCTC
>NW_008382664.1:0-219 GCF_000622305.1 Nannospalax galili
AACATTCTTGCTGGATTGTTCAGAGGTTCATGCTGAGCTAGCTTTTATCATACACTCCAGGACCATCTGCCCAATAGAATCACTACCAAAGGCGTGGCCCACTATAAAAACACAGTAGTTAAATTAAAAAAACAAAAAAACAAAAAACACATTTTCAACTCCAATCATTTCTAGAACTAAAGGAACACTGATCATACTTTGTAAATTCAGGCATTAGTC
>NW_008382665.1:0-219 GCF_000622305.1 Nannospalax galili
GTGGGAGAGACAGGAAGATCCCGGGGACTCATTGGCCAGTCAGCCTGGCTTAAGCAGGAAGTCACTGGTCAGTGTGAGACTGTCTCAAAAAATAAGATGGGAAGTGACTGAGGAACAACACATGTGGCCTCTACATGCACATACATACATGTAGCAAGCTTGCCTGCATGCACACACACATGCTCATACATGTGTTTGCACATGCTATACATACATGCA
>NW_008382666.1:0-219 GCF_000622305.1 Nannospalax galili
ACAGTAAATTGGACTTGCTGACAGCAGCAAGTAGATCTGTGCCATCCAAAATGATAGTCACCACCATGTGTGACTGTTGAGCACTTGGAATGGGACTCAAGTGACTGAGGAACTGAGTTTTTAATTTTATGTAAAAACTGAAGCAGTGTAATTTTTTTCATCAAACAACTGTATTGACTTGGTAGGGCAGTTCACTTTTATTTATTTATTTATTTATTT
>NW_008382667.1:0-219 GCF_000622305.1 Nannospalax galili
GCTGTACTTTTTCCACAGTTAAACCCTTCATTGAATTTCTTTCTGCAACCCCTTGGATATAGTAGTGGTCACCGGCAGCGGCGGCTGCTCCTCTGTTCTCATGCGTGCCGCTCCTTTTTCTCATGGGTGTCGAGGCTGCTTCTCCACTCACCCTGGGCTGAGGCCACTCTTCCACCTGCCCTGGGCTGAGGCTGTTGTTCTGCTTGCCCAGTGCTGAGG
>NW_008382668.1:0-219 GCF_000622305.1 Nannospalax galili
GCCCCCTCTGACGTGGAGGTGGTCGTGTCACCTGCCATCTCTACTGTACAGATGGTTGTGCCACGAGCCCTCTCTGATGTACGGAGGGTCGTGTCACCTGCCCACTCTATTGTACACATGTCCGTGTCACCTGCCAACACTGACGTGCAGATGGTCCTGTCATCTGCCCCTCTGACGTGCAGATACTCGTGTGACCTGCCCTCTCTGACGTACAGATGG
>NW_008382669.1:0-219 GCF_000622305.1 Nannospalax galili
GCCTGATTCACCATCCACACAAACTCATGAGAACTACAGCAAATCTTCATCCTCAGCACAAACACCGACATTCTACCTTTATTAGGCCTTCTATTAGCCGCAACAGGCAAATCAGCCCAATTTGGGCTCCACCCTTGACTTCCCTCAGCTATAGAAGGACCAACACCGGTATCAGCTCTATTACACTCAAGTACAATAGTTGTAGCCAGAGTATTCCTA
>NW_008382670.1:0-219 GCF_000622305.1 Nannospalax galili
CAAGAATGGAATATACAGGAATTGTGTGACACCATAAAAACACCAAACTTATGAATAATAGGCATACAGGATAGAGAAGAATCTCAGGATAATGGTATGGAATAGATCTTCAACAGGATTGTAGAAGAAAATTTCCAAAAGTTAAAGAAAGATATGCCCTTACAAATGCAAGAAGCACATAGAATACCAAATAGACAGGACCAGAAAAGAAACTCTCCA
>NW_008382671.1:0-219 GCF_000622305.1 Nannospalax galili
CAGCTCAGCCAGGAGAGGAATCTGAGGGCCTGTGGGGAATGGAGGCAAGGCAAGCTGGAGTCACTGGACACACAGCCGGAGTCGGAGTTCGGGTCTGGATTGAACACGAAGGTTGGACAGAGCAGTCAGAACAGCAGAATGAAAGCCAGGGAGGGAACCCATAGGGACGAGAGGAGCAGAACTCTCCAGACACCCCATACCACCCCATCCCACAAACCA
>NW_008382672.1:0-219 GCF_000622305.1 Nannospalax galili
AAGATCCCAGATCCTAGGGAGAAAGGGTGAGGAGGATCTGTGTGACCATGGGTGAAGCTCTGCTTTTGACCCTGTCTGCCTAAGACATTCTATCACGAAACCTTTATTCACTCTATCACCTACCTACCTCCCTCTCTATCATCTATCTATGATACATCATTGGGCTATCTATCTATTACCTATCTATAAATCTACCTATTCATCATCCACTATCTATCG
>NW_008382673.1:0-219 GCF_000622305.1 Nannospalax galili
GGAACTCTCAATCAAGAAACTGAAAAAAAAATCCCTAATAGGATTAAGTGGGTGTAGACTCACCTGTCTAATCCAACAGAGGTTTGTGGTTGGGAGGGGGGCCTGAAAGGGGAGCAAGGCCATTAAACAGGGGAATAAAAGCTTCAGTGGAGCCAGAGAAGACACTGGGTCTCTGAGTCCTGCAGCCTGGAGCCCCTGCCTGGCTGAGATTCAGAGACC
>NW_008382674.1:0-219 GCF_000622305.1 Nannospalax galili
TTTAATCCCAGCATCTGGGAGCACAGGTGACCAGGCTTCCCTTGCTTGCTCACACAGTCATTCAGATAGTATCAACGTAGTATGCAGACACTGTAGATCAGTTGAGCACCATATTCATGTGTTTCAGTTGTTCATTAAAGAATTAAGCCTGACATTATATCTGGTTATTATAAATAACTATAAAGAACGAACTATGCCAAATTGAGTACTTTTAGTGGT
>NW_008382675.1:0-219 GCF_000622305.1 Nannospalax galili
ATCCAGCCTCTCTGTCATTCAAAACTGGGAGGTGGAGAGAAGGCTTCATCAGTTCATGTTTCTTTCAGATCTAAAATGATTTCTTAGGTGGGCGTGGCGGCACATCACATACCTGTCATTGTAACACAGGTGTGGGAGCAGTACCTTGAGTTAGAGACAACTCTAGGATACTAGGAGTTCTAAGCCAGCCTGTACTACAGACTGAGGCCCCATCTCAAA
>NW_008382676.1:0-219 GCF_000622305.1 Nannospalax galili
TGTTTTATAAATGGTATTAACATTTAAATCAGTATACATCTTAAAGTATTTATTTTTATTTTATGTGCATGAGTGTTTTGCATGCATGTATTTAAGTGCACCCATGAGTGCAATGCTCACAGAGGTCAAAAGAGATTGTCAGATCCCCCAGAACTGGAGTTACATAAGGTCGTTAGCCTCCATGTGGGTGCTGGGAACCAAACCCAGGTCCTCTGCAGA
>NW_008382677.1:0-219 GCF_000622305.1 Nannospalax galili
TTTTTTTCCTTTTTATGCATTTTTTGCTAACTTCATATAATATATTTTGATCGTATTTAGATCTCCTCCCCATCTACATTCCCCCTTACCACTTCTCACCCAACTTCATGATTATATATATGATACACACACATATTAAGGCCTATAGAGCAAAATTTGTGTCCCCAGTGCCCTTCAGTGTGTGTCCATTCACTGCAGCCTGGTTAACTTACAAAGAGG
>NW_008382678.1:0-218 GCF_000622305.1 Nannospalax galili
GAGAGAGAGAGAGAGAGAGAGAGAGAGAGAGAGAGAAGAGAAGAGAGGAGAAGAGAGAGAAGAGAGGAAAGAGAGAGAGGAGAGGAAAGAGGAGAGAGGAGAAGAGAGAGAGAAGAGAGAGAGAGGAAGGAGGGAGCTCGAATTGGAGTGGTGTGACTAAGCACTTGCCTACAATGTTTGATTTCCCTGGGGAGAAACAGGGAGGGGGGAGAGAGGGG
>NW_008382679.1:0-219 GCF_000622305.1 Nannospalax galili
CTATACCAGATCTCAATGTATACTACAGAGCTATAGTCGTAAAAAAAATCATGGTACTGGCACAAAAATAGACACATAAATCAATGGAACAACACTGAAGTGCCAAATCCGAGTAAATGCAATTTCAGCCACCTGACATTTGACAAAGCTGCCAAGAACGTATAATGGAGGAAAGACAGCATTTTCAACAAATGGTGCTGGCAAAACTGGACCTCAACT
>NW_008382680.1:0-219 GCF_000622305.1 Nannospalax galili
GGGGATGGATTCCCACAGGGATGGACTTTTAGCTTCCATCCTCCCCATTACACCTCACAGTCCAGGAGGCCACTCAAGATCTTTGTTATTTCCCCCATCTAGGTCAATTCCTAGGCTTTGTCCCTCTAGTGGAAATTCCAAGAGGAGGGTCCCTGGCAATACCCTAACCCCCAACACGAACCCCCAAATGCTCCATTTTTCAGATGGGAGCTTATCTCC
>NW_008382681.1:0-219 GCF_000622305.1 Nannospalax galili
TAAAATGCTTTTTGGGTCATGTCATACTTACTTCCACCCCCACCCCACCTCCGACCAAAACTCGGCACAGGAGGGCCCTCTGTGATCACTCTGGTCCCCCTCAGTTGCTGTTTCTGCCTGCCAGTCCTCCCTGCTGTCCCTTGAGCATGCCACATACATGGAGTCTTATGACCTTCACCTTTAAACATTCTTCCCTATATCTGCATAGCCTACTCATTA
>NW_008382682.1:0-219 GCF_000622305.1 Nannospalax galili
TCAATATTTAAGTTAAAGCTGAAATATTAGTAAGGAAAAGAAGAAATAAACGCTTTCCATTAATCTAATTTCTAGAGACCCGTTCCCTGCTTGATGTCAAGAGCAAGCTAGAAGAGGCAGTAACTGCATGTGGACCTAGCCTGAACTTTAACTGGTTTACATGTACTGCCCCCCCTTTTCTTCTTCTGAAGCCAAGTATTAGTAATATATCCTTGCAAA
>NW_008382683.1:0-219 GCF_000622305.1 Nannospalax galili
CCTACACCCCCCACCACACCCCCAAAGAATCAATGAGTTTGACTTCATTTTTAAAATTGTATTACCACCTGGCATGACAGCACACACCCTTAATCGTAGCACTCATAAGGCAGGTGGATCTTTATGAGCTCAAGTCCATTCCAACTTGTTCTACACACTGAATTCCAGGCCAGCTAAGATCAAATATGAGACCCTGTCTCAGAAACAAACAAATGAAAA
>NW_008382684.1:0-219 GCF_000622305.1 Nannospalax galili
TATAAACACACAAATTTAAAACTCTTTCATAAATTGGTAGCACTGACTATACAGGACAGTAGGATTCCAGCATTTACATAAAAAAAAGGAATGGGTTAAACAACAACAACAAAAAACCTTTAAAAATAAAAATACCCCTGGTCCCCTCCTGGCCTAATAACCCATTATAAGAAATGTAAGTGCTTCAGAAAGAGACTACAGGCTTTACTTGACTTGACT
>NW_008382685.1:0-219 GCF_000622305.1 Nannospalax galili
GATGCAGGCTGTGGAAAAAGCTGTTGTGTGAGTTTCTGCGCTCAGCTGCCTCCTGAAGAGAAAAGAGCCTGCAGCTTCTCCGTGCTGTTCACATGTCCATTTCAGTCTCTTGAGGACTGATAAGCTTCATCAGTGCAGAGGGTGTGTCTGCCCCCTTCACCTTGTGTCTTTCCTTCTCAATGTGCATATTCCCATTCTTGAACCCCCCACTTCTAAATA
>NW_008382686.1:0-219 GCF_000622305.1 Nannospalax galili
GTTCAGTTTTTTTTTAAAGGGTAAAATGTCTTAAAATGCAAATAACACCAACTTTAGGTCAGATACCAGTGTCCTACCACCTTTGGTAAGTCATTCTAAGAAGAAATCTGTTTTATTTCACAAGAAAAATCACTTGATTGTAAAAAGGTCTAAAGTTTGTTTTCATGGAGTTTCAACTCAACAGTGTGTACCAAAGCACTTTACACCTATTTCTTTTAT
>NW_008382687.1:0-219 GCF_000622305.1 Nannospalax galili
TATTTATTTTTACTTTATGTATATGAGTGTTTTGCCTGCATGTATGTAAGTAAACCCATGTCATGAAATGCCCTCAGAGGCCAGAAGGGCATTGAATCCCCTGGAACTTGAGTTCTTGACAGTTGTTAGCCATCATGTGAGTGCTGGAAACAAAACCCAGGTCCTCTGTAAAAGCAGCCAGTGCCCTTAACTGCTGAGCCATCTCTCCAGCCCCCTGAT
>NW_008382688.1:0-219 GCF_000622305.1 Nannospalax galili
GATGGTGGATGGCTCCAAGGATGAAGTTTCATTAAGAATGGCTTCCTGGAACGCTCATGTTTGGAGGTGTGTGGGAAGTAGAATACAGCGCAGTAACCTGCATGAATGCCACTGAGATAGTTCAGGCCTTAAATGTTAGGAAAACAGAATATTTTTATAGATTTGGTTCAAACTCTTTGGACAGTAAGGCATGTCTTTTAAGACTTCTGCACATGGATG
>NW_008382689.1:0-219 GCF_000622305.1 Nannospalax galili
GATAAAGAAAGTCTTTCTGAGAGCAGAAACAAATTATGTGCTTCAATGTTGTTCATCAGTGACCTACTTCCTCCAATCATGGCTGAATGGAAGAATAGCCATGAATTCATGGTTGCATCCCTTATCCAATCATCTTTCCATAAATCCTTTTCTGAATGCTGATGTCCGCAGCTCATATATTGAAAACATGAGACTCTGGGAGTCCTTTTTGTACCCATA
>NW_008382690.1:0-219 GCF_000622305.1 Nannospalax galili
GTGTGTGTGTGTGTGTGGTGTATGCATATGTATATGTGGGTACACGTATTTGTATACGTGTATATGTGGGTATAAATGTGTGTATTTGGATATACATGTGCACATGTGTATATGCATGTGTTGTGTGCATGTGTATGTATGTGTGTTGTATATGTGTCTGCATGTGTATGTATGTGTGTCTACATGTGTATGTATATATGTTGTATATGTGCATGTGTG
>NW_008382691.1:0-219 GCF_000622305.1 Nannospalax galili
CAGGCCTGCTGGCCTGATAGCCATTTGATTGTGCATCTTGCCTCCTAATAGGACATTCAGACACAGAAGGCAGCGCTCAGTAGATGATTACTACTAAACACACAGACACAGTGATCCAACATCAGCTACTGTGACCAGCATTTTCCTGTAGTCTTGGTTAAAATGTTCCACTTACCATGTAGCTTAGAGAAATAGGTAATTTCTCTATCACTAGGTGGG
>NW_008382692.1:0-219 GCF_000622305.1 Nannospalax galili
TGAGTGTGATTTTAATGAATGGAAAATGATGAGTTTTAAAAGTCTTTTAGTGTACTTCTACTTCATGTTAGTTCAAAGAGGTTTTATAAACTTTTCCTGGGCTGGTGGTACCTGTAGCTTAGAAGTACAACACTTGCCTAACAGGCACAAGGCCTTAGGCTCAATCCTCAGTACCAAACCAAGCCAAACAAAACAGAAACCTGTTATTCCAAGAACTGT
>NW_008382693.1:0-219 GCF_000622305.1 Nannospalax galili
CAGGAAAATTCTGTGAATATGGGGATGGAAAGACACTGTGTTGTCTGATCTGTGGGGTGAGAGTCAAGACCCCTTGATATCAGTAAAAACATAAGATACTCTGACATTGTTTCCATTCACCTCTCCTGGCTGGGCATTAATTACATGGCACTGTGTGGCTGTTGGGAAAAATATGTGCAGAGAATTGTTAAACTAAAGTGAGTGATGCAGACCCACACT
>NW_008382694.1:0-219 GCF_000622305.1 Nannospalax galili
CTGGTCTCTTAAAATTGCAGGCAGGTTCTCCGTGACTTGGGACTGAGAAATCCCCTCCTGCCTATCAGCGGGTTGGAAAGTTTTCCTTTCTCAGCACGGTTTCCCTTCTTTAGCTTCTCTTGTCTAGTCCATCTACACACCCCCATCATGGGAAACTTCCCATCCCATTGCAAGGAGCCCCAAATTTCTGCCCTAAAATCCCTACTTACATCCCATGGG
>NW_008382695.1:0-219 GCF_000622305.1 Nannospalax galili
TGCAAAGGTTGGTCAATTTCATTTATCCTTCAAAATCATCATGTCTTTGTGTTGTGATTTTCCTCCCCGTTTCCTTAATTTCCACTCTGATCTTGATTATTTCTTCTACTTTTCTGGGTTTGGCTGATTCTTGTTCCTAGGACCCTAAAGTGCCTCATTGTGTTGTTTGGAGTCTCTCTCATTTTTCAGTGCAGGGACTTATAGCTATAAATTTATGCC
>NW_008382696.1:0-219 GCF_000622305.1 Nannospalax galili
CCTACAAGCTGTCTTCTGACCTCTACACAGGAACTGTGGCACATGCATGCCGACATCCACACTCATACCTGCATATATACACAAAATAAATAAATAAAATATTTAAAAAAAATCAAGTGGGAAATTTTGCTCCCAATGGATCAGACCCACCCAGTGCCTAAATGTTATTGAGTATTGAATGTGTGTGGGACATTGTAACAAGTGTGTTGAGCAGATGGT
>NW_008382697.1:0-219 GCF_000622305.1 Nannospalax galili
ATGGAAGGACCTCCCATGTTCATGGATTGGAAGAATTAATATTGAGAAAATTACCATCCTCTTAAAAGCAATATATAGATTTAATGCAACCCCAATCCCAATCAAAACCCTCATGACATAATTCACAGAATTAAAAAAAACCATCCTTAAATTCATATGGAAGCACAAAAGAATCAACATAGCCAAAGCATCCCTGAGCACAAAGAGCAACGCTGGGGG
>NW_008382698.1:0-219 GCF_000622305.1 Nannospalax galili
TTCAGGGTAATCATGATGAAGGAATATATTCCTGCATCTACCAAGGTTGTAAAGTATAGATGACGCTTGAAATTTCCCTACCTTGAAGACAGACGCTATCACGAGGACGGATTCCTGGCTCAGGTCCACTTCTTCTCCTGAATCCAGCCTTTCCTTCAGGGTTTCACCTGCTTTGATACTGGGTGTCTTCCTGAATATTCCTTCAGTGGTTGGTCCTTT
>NW_008382699.1:0-219 GCF_000622305.1 Nannospalax galili
CCCATGACAAGCACTCCTAAGACAGGACATGCACATGGCCAGGTGCATGGTTCAATGACAGTCAAGGTTTGGTCAGAGGTGACACAATAAGAGAGGCAAAAATGCATAAGATTAGAGGAAGGAGATAGCCATCTTTCCTCAAGGAGCCATCTCATAGGTGGGTAACCTGTGAAATAAAGTCAGTCGGCCTTAAAATAAAAATAAAAGGGGGAGATGTGG
>NW_008382700.1:0-219 GCF_000622305.1 Nannospalax galili
TTTGTCTTTACAATGATCCATTGTGTTGTCACCATGCTCAATATACAAACATGGTGCTTAGTGGCCCCTCGCAATACCCACTGTGATATCACAATGCTCCAGAGTCATCACTGTGCTCGAGTGTGATATCACAGTGCTTGAACGAGCCAACACTGTGGCCCCATGTGATATCACAATCTCCCAATGTGACATCACAATGCTGCATGATGACATTACAAT
>NW_008382701.1:0-219 GCF_000622305.1 Nannospalax galili
CTAATATCATCAACAACTCTACATTAGCCAGAAAACCTAAACTACATCTCAATTAACCTTTCTTTTGTTTTTAGCCACCAATGAGGAAAATCAAAAAGCAAACTGTTTCTTCCTAATGGAAAATTTAAATGTTTTAAGGATCACTAAACAGTGAATGAAAAATGAATGAATGAATACAAACTACTTTTTATTAAGTATTCGTCAGACTACCAGACCACA
>NW_008382702.1:0-219 GCF_000622305.1 Nannospalax galili
CAATCCTGGTCTAGGGTCTATCGCTGCCATGACAGCTGGAACAGGCGGTATGCTATAGGAAGGAGGAGGAGGAGGCCACAAAACCTGCCTCTCGCAGCCATTTTGAGACCTATCCTCAACTTTACTAACCACCCCCTTTCTCACAGCCTCTGCGCCATCTGTGTCCAGGACTGGACAAGCGGCTTCTGACAAAAGAGCTTCTGGCAAAAGAGGATAGAT
>NW_008382703.1:0-219 GCF_000622305.1 Nannospalax galili
ACATGTATTCTGTAGAGGAGACTGTATATGGCTTGTGAGGATGGATGACTGAGTGTGGGGCAGTGAGAATGATCTCTCAGAATAGGTTATCGTGGAGTTACACCTTTTAGAAAGATTGACAAGGAGAGAAGGAGGTAGGGTGTCTAGAGCCAGGTTGTATGTGTGTGTGGGGGGGCAGAGGGCAGGCAAATTCCATGAATCCTAATCATTCTTTTGTTC
>NW_008382704.1:0-219 GCF_000622305.1 Nannospalax galili
CTGACAACCATCTGTAACTCCAATTCCAGGGAAACTGATGCCCTCTACTGGTTTCTATGGGCATTGCATGATACAGGTGCACTTACCTACATGCAGGCAGAGCACTCATACACATAAAATAAAAATAAACAAGCTGGGCATGGAGGCACACGCCTTTAATCTCAGCATTTGGGAGGCAGAGGCAGGCAGATCTCTCTGAGTTCATGACCAGCCTGGTCT
>NW_008382705.1:0-219 GCF_000622305.1 Nannospalax galili
TTTATGTATGGTTTTCCACAAATTTGAGTTAGGATTCTTGAAGAAATTGGTGTATGGAAATCCACTAGTACAGTGGCAGAATAAATATGGAGCAATGAGATGTGTTTTTATATGTATTTCCACAGTATACATATAACATGCATATGGACAGCATGCATATGTGTATAGCATGCATATGTGTATGCTTACAAATACACATATGCATATACTGTAAGATAG
>NW_008382706.1:0-219 GCF_000622305.1 Nannospalax galili
AACTTCTTGCTAGATGTGTTTAGATAGAAAATCTATCACCGTTAATCATTTGTACCTTTCTCTGATCTCTTCACATTTTCATACCATTTAAATTAGAAAACACCAATTGGTGCTTAAATTGTCTAGCCCTCTGCTTCTAAAAGAAGACAATAATAAGGAATTATAAAATTAATTACAATATAGAAAAAAGACATTAATGCTAAACGTGTACCAACAACT
>NW_008382707.1:0-219 GCF_000622305.1 Nannospalax galili
CGCCATGCTGACGTTGCCCTGGATGCCCACAGGTTCTGCAGCCCTCTTTGCAGCCTCCGCCTCTCCTGCCACCGGGGTTTGTAGGAAAACGCCAGGGGCGCTCAGCGAGAGATCTGCCTTGCTCCTCAGGAGCTGCCTGCGCCCAGCAGAAGCCCCCGCCAGCGCCCATGCCGAGCCAGTAAGTGTCCCCGCCGCCGGCCGCCAGGCTCCTGGTGCTGC
>NW_008382708.1:0-219 GCF_000622305.1 Nannospalax galili
AGGAGCATTGTGATGTCTCACTAAGCATTGTGACACCACGTTGGAGCATTGCGATGATATATTGAAGGATTATGATCACACATTAGGGCATTGTGATGATACACTGATCATGGTGATGACACTGCTGCACTCTGATGAAACACTGAGGATTGTGATGTCAAAATGCGGGCATTTAGAAGATATATTGGAGCATTGTGATGGCACATGAAACATTGTAAT
>NW_008382709.1:0-219 GCF_000622305.1 Nannospalax galili
GCTCATTCTATTTTTAAAGGCCATTATTGTGAATGTATTTTTCTTGACAGGGTCTCCCTATGGGCCCAACTGCCCTGGAACTCGCTATGTAGACCAGGCTGGCCTTGATCTCACAGAGATTTATCTGCGTCTGCCTCTGCTGGGATTAAAGGTATGCACCACCATGCTTGGCTTAAATATGTTTTTCTTTATACATAAAATGTATCATTAAGATTTTTA
>NW_008382710.1:0-219 GCF_000622305.1 Nannospalax galili
TTTTGTGTATTTCATACAGAACACCTCAAACAATCTTAATCATCTTTATATTCCTGTCCCCACTGACACCCTCCCATAGGTCCCCCCACCAGAGCCTGTATACTCTGTAATCTCTGTTAAGGCCCACTGTGTCAAGTCAGTGTTGCCAGACATTCCCCAGAGCAAGTCCATTCACTGAGGTCTAGTCAGACTATCTTGAGTCCCTCGATTTAGGAAGAT
>NW_008382711.1:0-219 GCF_000622305.1 Nannospalax galili
ATGAGGATCAGATGCTCTAAGGCTTTCTCCTAAGATCTGGATCCCTCCAGGTAAAGATATTGTCCTCAGGAATTTGGAGGTTGGACTGGCCTGTGTGCAGGGCCCAGGAAAGATGCTGGTCTCTGGCAGCTTGTGTCTATGCCACTCAGAGTTGCAAAGGGAGGTGGGGGCGGGAAGAGGCCCCAAGGACTCTTGGGGACTGCACTGAGGAACTGGGTT
>NW_008382712.1:0-219 GCF_000622305.1 Nannospalax galili
CATGAAATTGACTATTCAATTCACAATTTTATGATTTGAGACAGTTACCCAGTGATTTCTCACTGCTTTATCTTGTAAATGGCAAAGAATAGTTTTGACATTTTCTTCTTCCTTCTGTGTCTTCTCACCTGTGCACAGAGAGTTCATCTGAGGAAATCATGTCTGGATGGAAAGGTAGTTTATGAGGCAGGAAGTAAAGTGGGGTGCTGTTGCATGTTC
>NW_008382713.1:0-219 GCF_000622305.1 Nannospalax galili
AAGATGTCATTGAGCTTCGAGGGAGTGGATTAAGCAGTTTGTATCAGCTAATGATGAATTGCACATGAACATCCATAGCATAGAATTTAGTGAGGATGTGTGCGACACCAAACAAAGGCGGAAATGCTGGACGTTTCCAAACAGCTTCCTGCCAGCTGGTCCCCAGCATGTCTTCTGCCTCCACTGAGTGAATTACGATTTCTATAGCCTCGGGGCCAG
>NW_008382714.1:0-219 GCF_000622305.1 Nannospalax galili
TAGATATGGTGCACTTACATCAAATGGCTGTTTGAGGATCCTTTTCCTTAGCTGAGTAGAATAAATGCAGCATTCACGTTTTAGTGTATCTAGATCAAATATCTGTTGTAAGTATAACATTGTGGTAAATAATATTTAGCTTGGTAACTGCCACTGAAATTCTTCATAGTTATCAAGGATCACTGTGCACTATTCTAAAGTTTCTGGGCCATTGTTAGC
>NW_008382715.1:0-219 GCF_000622305.1 Nannospalax galili
TTTTTTCTGGATAATGCTGTTTATTATAGAAAACAAAATAGATTCATTTCTGGGGACTTTAGTATTTGGCTCAGAATCAGAAAATTATGGTTTCTAAACTCCCTGGTAGTTTTATGTTTCCTTGACTGAACATAACAGAAGTAGAGATGAGATTCCTTGGAAGATACTGACATGCTAGTTAGCAAGAGACTCAATATGCATAAGTTAGGAATCCCTTAA
>NW_008382716.1:0-219 GCF_000622305.1 Nannospalax galili
CATAGAAACTAATTGGTGACTTTAGTTTATCAATATTTGAAAACTTTTGTCTCTCAAATACATCATTAAGAAAAAGAAAATACAAGCTATATGTTAAATAAATATTTGAAAATGTAATATTTTATTGTGTGGAACAAAACCTTCTTCAACGCAATTCTAAAAAGGCAGTGGTGAATCCAGGGCAGCTGGGGTTACAGGAAGACCCTGTCTCAAAAAGAC
>NW_008382717.1:0-219 GCF_000622305.1 Nannospalax galili
TGTGTGCCTGTAACCTTAGCTCTTGAGAAGGGCAGACATAGGTAGATCAAGGGAGCTCACTGGGCAGCCAGCCTAGGCCTAATGGAGAGCTTCAGGTTCAGTGAGGGACACTGTCTCAAAAAATAAGGTGGAGAGTGATGTAGGAAAACTTCTGACTTCTTCCTTTGGCCTCTGTATGTGTGTGCATGCTTGTGCACATATATGCACACACACACACAC
>NW_008382718.1:0-219 GCF_000622305.1 Nannospalax galili
GGTGTGCATATGTAAGTGTGGTTCACATGGAGCCTGGACTATTGGAAGGACTGAGCACAGAAATACTGTGGGTAACTGTGGACATGACAGTCTACAAGATTCTATAACCATGGAGAAGAATCTCGCTAGGACCCGCCATCTGTCTATTCTAGAATTCATTTGTATAGGCTATAATGCATTTTGGGCTTTAATTTCTATCACCACTGTGAGGCGAAAAAA
>NW_008382719.1:0-219 GCF_000622305.1 Nannospalax galili
TGGAGTGAACAGACATTTCTTCACAACTCTCTAGGAAGTCACGCACCACCTCCTCATGGTAATGAAAGCATTCTATTCTAATTTTGTATAGAGATTTATTAGCTTCTCAATTTAACATTCATCGTAGAAAATTGTAAATAAAAATGTTTGACATAAATTTAATTATTAGATCCACCACAAGAATTTTTATTTTCATGATGAATTGTTGGTGAAGCTGGT
>NW_008382720.1:0-219 GCF_000622305.1 Nannospalax galili
AGAGGGAGCCTCAGTCGTAGAATTTCTTCCATTGGAATGGCCTGTGGCCATGTCTGTGGGGTATTTTCTTGATTTCTGAGTGATGGGGGAGGGCCCAGTCCACTGTGGGTGGTGCTACCCTGGGCAGGTCGTTTTGTATTGTATAAGAAAGCAGATTGAGCATGGGTCGGGGAGTAAGCCAGCAAGCAGCATTCCTCCATGGCCTGTGCTTCAGCTCCT
>NW_008382721.1:0-219 GCF_000622305.1 Nannospalax galili
AGATTGTTCTAAAATTGATCAGTGCAATTTCCAGGGTGGACTGGATAGTAAGGCATCCAATATGTTGATGATGTCCTGGACTGGATGCTCCAGGGAAATATTCAAGAGGCCCTTCCAGATTGAAAACAGAGAAAGATTTGGTGGGAAAGACACACATGAGGGAATATCAGGGAGAAGCTGGCCAGCAGAGGGGAGTTCATGACCAGAGAGAAAATGGTG
>NW_008382722.1:0-219 GCF_000622305.1 Nannospalax galili
ACATCTGCACCAGTCAGTGAAAATATTGTAGGCTTTACTAAGGGCTCCCTCCGCCCTGGATTTGGTGAGTGCTGCTGCTGACAGGGCTGTAGCACTCAGGGGCAGGGTGGTTCCCCTGCCACCTGTGGAACGGAAGGGGAAGAGCCCCTCCCCAAGCCACCTTCCCCCGGGCCTATTCAGCTGTTCCAGAGCTGGTTGCAGCACACAGCCAAAGATGGT
>NW_008382723.1:0-219 GCF_000622305.1 Nannospalax galili
CAGCTCTCCCAGGCAGTTTCCTGCTAGGCCAGAATGCTCTTCTCGGCCCCACTCACTGCCATTTCCCCACAGTCTGTAGTCATCTCTCACTGCATACTCCCACACTTTCCGGGTCACCCCTGCCTTTCTTCTGAGTGGGCAAGCACTTCCAGGACAGAAGCTGGAACTTGTTTACGCTGCCCCAATTGTGCAGCAATGCAATGAACAATGTTCACTGGG
>NW_008382724.1:0-219 GCF_000622305.1 Nannospalax galili
AGAGGAGGGTGGCAACTCTGCCAGAATTGGAGAAAGGAGCTTTGGACGTAAGTATTTAATTGAGTGTCCAAAGAGTTCCAGCAAGGCCTCAATTGAAAAGCAGTTGAACCATCTCCCTTCCAGCTGCAAACCCTGCTTGCCCCTCCCAGGGAAAATGCAGTGGATGACAGACAACATGGAAGGGAGACTTCTTGCTGTTGATCTGAACATGGAAACATG
>NW_008382725.1:0-219 GCF_000622305.1 Nannospalax galili
TGTCCTTGAAAATGAGATGAGTTTCTTGCAGACAACAAAAAGATGGATTTTATTTCTTAATACATTCACCTAGTCTGTGTCTCTTGACTGGAGAGCTCATTCCACCAATATTTAAAGTTACTAGTGAAAGATGTGTGTTGAATCCTGTCATTTTTATTTCTGTTCACATTCTGCCTTCATTGAATTTCTTTCCACAACCCCTTGGGTATAGTGCTTCCT
>NW_008382726.1:0-219 GCF_000622305.1 Nannospalax galili
AACCACCAACTTCCAGGTGCTAGCATCTTTCCTGGGTGGGTCCCACAGGGCGTCCTCTGTGCCTTGACTCCCCCAGCCTCATTCACCCTCCCAGCTCCCCTGCCCCAGCTCTCCTCCTAGCCTGGGTACTGGCCCATTTCTTTTCTTGGCACCCAAGACCCCTGGACTGACCTCTAGGCCCAGGATTCCCACTGCTTCCTGATCCTTTGCATCCAGACC
>NW_008382727.1:0-219 GCF_000622305.1 Nannospalax galili
AAATTTTGAGGCTTTTAGAAATCATCCTATAAAAATAAATTATATACATAGTATATAAATACAATATTTACATGAAAATCTGCCACACGCTTACCTTTAGGAGGCAGAGGACCAAGAATCTTCTCTGGCAAAGCTTCCATGTGTATTGTTAAAGTTAGGAACAGTAAATAGTTTCCACGCTGCCCAAGGTCGTTCAGAGAAGTTCTGAAATACATTGTT
>NW_008382728.1:0-219 GCF_000622305.1 Nannospalax galili
TGAAAATTCAAATCCACAAAACTAGGATGGCAACTTTTTTGATATTTTGCTATTTGCCTTCAGATGGGATTTTATGTTGCCCAGGACAGTCTTAAACTGCTCCCCTTTCTGCCTCCTGAGCATTTGGGACTACAAGCCTGCACCACCAATACTAGTCTTTTTCTTTTCAAAAGAATCCTTGATGAATAACAGTACCATCCTAAATTCTCACCAGAGTAC
>NW_008382729.1:0-219 GCF_000622305.1 Nannospalax galili
GGATGGGGTGGAGAGCCCACTGTACGGTCAGTGCAGCCTTGGGGGAGGGGGGTGGTGGTGCCCAGCCCAGCCAAGCCCACCCACCTCGGGCGTCACAGCTGGGCCGCTGTGATGCCACAGATGGCAGCAACGTTGGGTTGTTCCCCAGCTCTGTGCCACATCCCTGTTGTCTCCACTGGCCTCGTCACCCCCGCCTAGTGTCCCTCCTCCCTCTCCCCC
>NW_008382730.1:0-219 GCF_000622305.1 Nannospalax galili
CCATCATCACTGTCACCACCATCATCATCACCACCATCATCACCAACATCGTGGGGTCTCTCCCTCTCCTCGTGGATCATTGGCCATCGGTCAACGAGGACAAAGGGAGCAGAAGCGACGAGCGGGGTCAGGACGGCCAGTGAACACTGACGGAAGAAAGCCCTTCCGGAGAGGCAGGTTAAACGATGCAAACAGCTCCAGACTCAGTGAAACAGCTCT
>NW_008382731.1:0-219 GCF_000622305.1 Nannospalax galili
TTACCTGCATGCAGGCAATACACACATACACATAAAAATAATAAATAAAATTAATTTTTAAAAAAGAGAAAGAAATGGTATCCTAGGGTTGGAGAGATGGCTCAGCGGTTAAGAGTACTGACTGTTCTTGCAGAGGACCCAGGTCCTATTCCCAGCGCCCACATGGCTGCTAACAACGGTCTGTAACTCCAGTTCCAGAGGATCTGATGCCCTCTTCTG
>NW_008382732.1:0-219 GCF_000622305.1 Nannospalax galili
AACGTTTTCTCAAGGAGACTTTACTCAAAGAGAGTTTGCAACACAAAATTAGTGAAGTGATACAGTTATAAAAAATGACACAGTTTGCTACACCTTTTAGGAAACCATTAGGGCAATGGGGAGAACCTGATTTCTCTAATCACTTGATTACTGGAGTTAACTCTTCCGTCTGTATTGTACACACACAGCCTCAGGCCCATCTCCTCTGCTGATAGACCT
>NW_008382733.1:0-216 GCF_000622305.1 Nannospalax galili
TTTGTGGCATTCTGCTACTCTATGGTGGAGAACTGACTTTTTTCTAGCTCAAGTCCATGACTCTGTCTATACTCATCACAATGCAAGTGTCAGGTAATGGCTTGTGGTGCAAATCTTACGCCAGTTCGGGTTTAAGTGTCCCTGGTGGCGGAAATATGGTATCTTTTACTTCATAAACACACACACACACACACACACACACACACACACACACAC
>NW_008382734.1:0-219 GCF_000622305.1 Nannospalax galili
TTGTGGCCTTGCCTGTATTTTCTCCTTGGTGTCCTCTCTAATCTACTCCTCCACTCCTCAGCCTATGTGCCTGATATTTCAACTTCATCTGAGCCCTCTCATCTACCCACTGACCTGACGGGTCCATCTGGGGTCCCCTTTCCGGATCTTAGATCATCACTATGGTTCTGTCTGGGTCAGTGTGACTGATTTGTCTGTTTCATTCTTTCTGGGATGGCA
>NW_008382735.1:0-219 GCF_000622305.1 Nannospalax galili
GTATTGTTTTTATGAAGTTGGGTGCACCAGAGTTTGGTGAATATATTCATGTTCATGATTGTAACATCTTGGTTTGCTGTTCCTTTGATCAGAATGAAGTGGCCCTATTTATGTCTTTTGATTAGTTTTAAAGTAGATTTTGTCAGATATTAGAATTGCAACATCTGCTTTTTTTCTTAGTACCATTCGCTTGGTATATTTTTTTCTATCCTTTCACCT
>NW_008382736.1:0-219 GCF_000622305.1 Nannospalax galili
CTATTTATTGATTTTATTAATTAGATTTTTGAAGTTGGTATTTTACTGTATAATACAGTCTAGATAATAATCACCATCAGATGTATAGTTGCAAAGATTGTTCTGAGTTCTCTATTTTTTAAAAAATATTTAAGGCTATTCACCATCAAAAGAGGTAAATTTAAATTGCTTTGACAGCTCATCTCACCTCATTAAGAATGGCTGTTACCAAGAAAAAAA
>NW_008382737.1:0-218 GCF_000622305.1 Nannospalax galili
ATATATAGAGAGAGAGAGAGAGAGAGAGAGAGAGAGAGAGAAAGAGCTGAAGGTTATGTAACAAAAATCACAGGATCAGGCTGAAGAAACCTACCTTCGAGTTGTTGGTTAGAGTGGTACAAGCAACTCCCCCAAATAGCACAGGTAATTGCCACAGCTTTTGACTGCCTCCCAGAACTTGAAGATACAACTATATTGTTGAGGAAAGGCCACATTTT
>NW_008382738.1:0-219 GCF_000622305.1 Nannospalax galili
AGTCTTGGCATTTTAATTTCAATCCTGATACATATTTAGAGCTGAGTGATCTTGGGAGGGAAGGAGAAAAGAATGCTCCAGAGACAATCGTGTTCATATTTATCACCAAGTTGTGTTCTTTGAGAAAACGTGAGGCTACCATGCTATTAATTCTGAAGAAAATCCATGAGCACTTCACTTTCTGCCAGGGGTTTGCATGAACTGAGTTTTGAGATCTAA
>NW_008382739.1:0-219 GCF_000622305.1 Nannospalax galili
AACAAAAATTCTATTTAAAAAATTTAAATAAATAAACAAAAGTAAGAAGAGGAGAAATGTGTGCACATAGCTTTGATTTCTACATATTGGTTAAAAAATGTCATTTCTGGGCTTGGTGGGACTCTTCCACAGTGCCATCATGGAGAATGGGGTTTCCTTGCTACCCGACCTTATCTCCCCCTCTTCTCAGGTTGTTTCTACAGTGGATACCCTCAACCA
>NW_008382740.1:0-219 GCF_000622305.1 Nannospalax galili
AAAAGAATTCCACGAGCTGAGCTGGAAGCTAGAATCTATAGCATGTTTTCTGAGCTGGAAACCAGCAGGCCAAGTGTCCAAGTAAAAATAGTTTTGTTATAAACATATTTCAGGGGCGCTGGAGAGATGGCCCAGGGGTTAGGAGCACTGCCTGCTCTTTTTTGTACGTATTTGGCCTGCATGTATGTAAGTGCACCATGTATGTGCAGTGCCTGCAGA
>NW_008382741.1:0-219 GCF_000622305.1 Nannospalax galili
AGAGAGGAATGTCCAGTACTATTTAGACAGTATCTTACGAGAGAATTTAAAAATTTTAAGTGTAAATGAAAAAAAAATCCCTTTACTGTCTTACAAAACTTCACTTTATACTGTCTCATCCAGGTCTCCTACTTCTACTTCTAATATAAAAGATGTCCAGCAAGAGAAATTAAATGACTGAGGCCTTAATGATAATCAATAGTTGTTTTTTTTTTGTTT
>NW_008382742.1:0-219 GCF_000622305.1 Nannospalax galili
AAAAATAACCAAGAATAAATGACCAGGAAGAAGGTACCAAGAGGAGTGCATCCTAACAGCCTAGAAAGCATTATAAAGCTATAGTAATTTTAACTGAGAGTGAGGGAGAGTGCCCCTCAGACCCCCTCCCTCCCTGTCCTCTGAGAAAGAGCTGCCCTCTGTGTGACACTGGACATCCCCTAGATTGTTCAAACCCTTTCCTGGTACATCTGTTTATGG
>NW_008382743.1:0-219 GCF_000622305.1 Nannospalax galili
GGGGTTAATGTTGGCACATTGGAGCATTGTGATTTCACATTGGAGCATTGTCATGTAACAATGGATCATTGTGAAGTCATATTGCAACATTGTGATGGCTCCATAGAGCATTTTCATTTCACATGGAGTGATAGTGTTGGCACATTGAAGAATTTTGATATCACATTGGATCACTGCGAAGTCACAATGAAACATTGTGAAGTCATATTGTAATATTAT
>NW_008382744.1:0-219 GCF_000622305.1 Nannospalax galili
CAAAACTGACATCATATGTGCAATTAACTTTTTCTCTTTGGTCTTTTTGAGCCAAGTTTTAATGTAGCCCAAGCTGGCCTTGAACTAGTTATATGGCTTGAGAATGACTTTAGACTTTTGATACTCTTGCCCCCACCTATCAAGAGCTGAGATTACAGTAATATGCCAACACTCCTAGTTTTATGCAGTGATGATGTCTCCTGATTGGCTGGTTCCTCC
>NW_008382745.1:0-219 GCF_000622305.1 Nannospalax galili
GTCCAACTGAACAAATGTTTGGCTTTAAATGTGGTTGCAAGATTTTATTTTTTTTTGCTCAGCTTTATCCATAGGCATATTCTGTCATCAGGGAGTGAGTTCATCCTGTCCATTACCTCCAGAACATATCACACATTTACACCTGGTCATTGGCTCAGTACAGTCCCTACTGCACATTGTTCCCAGACACTGGTGAAGCACATGCTTCTTGGGAACTAT
>NW_008382746.1:0-219 GCF_000622305.1 Nannospalax galili
GACACGACCATCTGCACATCAGAGGGGAAGGTGACACGACCATCTGCAAGTTAGAGGGCAGGTGACACAACCATCTGCACATCAGAGGGGCATGTGACAGGACCATCTACACGTCAGAGGGAGCAGGTGACACAACCATCTGCACGTTAGAGGGGGCAGGTGACACAGCCGTCTGCTCCTCAGAAGGGGTGGTGACACGACCAACTTTATGGCAGAGAG
>NW_008382747.1:0-219 GCF_000622305.1 Nannospalax galili
GAAAAGATTTATGCAAATATCTTTTTAAAGGTGGAAATTCCATAATAAAAACGCCAGGACACAGTACAGTTCTGTATTATGAGAGGCTGGATTATTTTTTTTTTAAGTTTTAAAAATAAATGTCAATTACTTCTATATTTTCATCAAATGGTACATGATATTTTGATAGGCAAAACTGTTTTATTTAGAAACATTTGTGTTGCCAAAATTGGTACCATC
>NW_008382748.1:0-219 GCF_000622305.1 Nannospalax galili
AACCTCTTCCACAAAAGTCCCTGAGCCTTGGCGGGGGTGGTAGGTGTGGGATGATCTTCCTCCCATTGTGGCAAGCCACCGAATTTTCAGGTCTCTGCATCATATGTTTTCCATAGGCTATTGGCCTGTTTCAGTGGGATTTCATCTACTATAAAAACACATACAGCGAGAAGCAAGAACATCTAAACAGTGACTGCTATAATAACTTAGCCTATGGGT
>NW_008382749.1:0-219 GCF_000622305.1 Nannospalax galili
CGATAGTTTTTGCACGTTGGAGAATTGGGATGTCACATTGGAGCACTGTGAGATCACAATGGAACACTCTAAATTCATATTTTAACCCTGTGATGGCACTATAGAGCAATTTAAAGGCACAGGGAACATAATGTTTGCAATTTGGAGGATTGTGATGTCATATTGGGGGATTGTGTGGGGAAAATTAGCACCGTGTTTGCATAATGAGAATGGTGACGA
>NW_008382750.1:0-219 GCF_000622305.1 Nannospalax galili
TGCTCTTGCAAAGGACCCAGGTTCAATTCCCAGCACCTACATGGTGGCTAACGACCATCCGTACTCCAGTTCCAGGGGATCTGACATCTTCTTATCTCTGTGGGCATTGCACTTACACACATGCAGACACATAAAATAAATTTTTTAAAAGATGTTTGTCCACTTGTAGAATACAAAAGTGTATGTCTCTGAAGTCAGATTACTTTGAGCTTATTTTTT
>NW_008382751.1:0-219 GCF_000622305.1 Nannospalax galili
TGAATGTCTTAGCTTGATATGAAAATTGTTTAAAATAATAAACCATTTTAACTGCAAATGTAATAGTCTCAGAATAAAATACTTTGACAAAATTTACCTAATATGGACTGCAATTATTAAAATAATAAACCATTTTAATTGCAAATATAATAGTCTCAGAATAAAATGCCTTGCAAAATTTACCTAATATGGACTCTCATTCTTAGTGCATTCTCTTCT
>NW_008382752.1:0-219 GCF_000622305.1 Nannospalax galili
CCTTCTGCCTTGCCACCATGCCTCCCTGCCATGATGAACTGTGATTCCCCTGGAACTGTAAGCTCAAATAAACCCTTTTATCAGTTGCTTTGTTCAAAATATTTTTTGGCAGGGCCAATGAAAATGGCTCAGTGAGTAAAGGTACCTGCTGCCAAGCCTGATAGCCTCTGTTTGATTCCCCAGGACCCACATGGTGTAAAGGCAAGAACCAACTCTCAA
>NW_008382753.1:0-219 GCF_000622305.1 Nannospalax galili
CAGGGGGTGGAGCCTAGTGGAAGTGAGTGAGGTCATTGGGGGTTTGCCCTTCAAAGCAGAACTGGGAACTCCAGCTCTTCCTCTTTCTGTGTCTGCTTCCGACTCACCACAAGGTAAGCAGCTTTGCTCAACTATGATGTTCTCTGTCTTGTCATGAGCCCAAAGTGTGGGGGCCAAGTGGGCATTAATCCAAAGTCATGAACCAAGGCAAATCATTTC
>NW_008382754.1:0-219 GCF_000622305.1 Nannospalax galili
AAAAGAATTCCACGAGCTGAGCTGGAAGCTAGAATCTATAGCATGTTTTCTAAGCTGGAAACCAGCAGGCCAAGTGTCCAAGTGAAAATAGTTTTGTTATAAGCATATTTCAGGGGCGCTGGAGAGATGGCTCAGTGGTTAGGAGCACTGCCTGCTCTTTTTTGTGATTATTTGGCCTGCATGTATGTAAGTGCACCATGTATGTGCAGTGCCTGCAGA
>NW_008382755.1:0-219 GCF_000622305.1 Nannospalax galili
TCCCTCCAAGACTCAGGGGCTTTTATGGAAGAGGTTGGTGGAAAGAATGTAAGAGTGGGAGGAAGGGGTGGAATGTTACCTGGAAGTGATCTAGGTCCACTATGCTAGCAAGCTATAGTCACACTTTCTCCCCAAGCTTGTCAAGGAGTCAATAAAGGAGTCAGTTATCCCTCCCACCCAATCAGTCCACCTTAGCTGCATGTGGGGGAGGGGCTAAAC
>NW_008382756.1:0-219 GCF_000622305.1 Nannospalax galili
TGCATGAAATTGGGTGGGTGTCTATGGGAGGGTGCAGATGGGGAGGGGGTATAAAGATGTGTAAGATGTGTCTTAGTTTGTTCTCCAGTGCTGTGACAAAATATTCGCAGTTCATCAGGGAGCCCAAGGTAGGAACTCAGAGCAGGAACCGGGAAGCAGGACCTGGAGCACTGACCATGGAGGAATGCTGCTGCTTACTGGCTTGCTCCCCTGGCCCCT
>NW_008382757.1:0-219 GCF_000622305.1 Nannospalax galili
GTGTCAAACCAATGTTTGATTAAAGTTTTACTGGGGAACCAATGAATTTGCGGAGCTTACTTACAGTGATGACTGAGGGGTTGCTGAGGTGTAGGAGGGACCTGGGGGTATGCACAGTGCTCTTGAAGCTCTGAGAGCTGCCTTCAGGGAGGGGGCTTCCAGGTCAGCTCCAGCTCCAGTGCTCCAAGTCCTGTGTCCAAAGTATGTCCTGTCTTCAGC
>NW_008382758.1:0-219 GCF_000622305.1 Nannospalax galili
CATGCCAAACGACAATGAGAAGAATCAGACACCAAGGAAAACATCCTTTTCTTGGCATGGGTCTGAGCATAGGTTCAAGTTATTATTTCTGGGTCTCTGAAGGCAGCATCCTGCAATTAGATTATCACAGAGGGGAAAGGCAAGGTCCTGTCCTGAACAGGAAATAGCGCATGTTCTTATCTCCGGGAATAACGTCCCATACCCAGAGAAAGGAATTAA
>NW_008382759.1:0-219 GCF_000622305.1 Nannospalax galili
AGTCTTTATTAACTTTCATGCACGCATCTTAGGCCTGTAGTCTCTCCCCAGTTTGGTAAGTGCCTGCTCTTGGGTCCATGCAGGTGAGACACCAGGGCCATCTTTCTCTCCATGCTCCCATGCACTGATGGCAGCTCTGAGGTTTCCTGGTTCGGTCCCAAGATGGCACCAAAAGCCCCACCTCCCATGGCTACCTCTCCACAGTCAATTCTCCTCAGC
>NW_008382760.1:0-219 GCF_000622305.1 Nannospalax galili
CCTGAGACACAGAGGCTCACAAATCTCCACATCTCTGCTGGTTTTGGGATGGTGGTGGTAGGTTTCAAATCCAGTCTCCTGCAGAGTTTTTAAGATTTATTTTTTTAATTTGATTTTATTGAGTTTTTGACAGAACATCTCAATCATCTTAATCATCTTTATACCCCCGGCCCCTCCCATAGCTCCCCACTGGAATTCATACATTCTGTCATTTGTGTT
>NW_008382761.1:0-219 GCF_000622305.1 Nannospalax galili
AAGGATATGAATCTGCTTATAAAAATAACCTATAAAGTACCTTTAAAGAAAGTTGTTCCTATAGAGTGTGTCACTTTGCTGAACACGAAATGTGAAACGTGAAGCAGGAATTTGGGGAGGGTTCTAAATTACTGCATAAAAGGCAAATTCAGTGAGGTTAAAAAGTCTGTGTAGAAAAGGAAAGGAGGTGACAGGAGCAGGTGGTGAGGGGGGAGAAGG
>NW_008382762.1:0-219 GCF_000622305.1 Nannospalax galili
CATCACAATGTTCCAATGTGCCAAAGCTATCGCCCCATGTGCCATTATATTCCTCCAATGTGCCTTCACAATGTCACAATATGAAATCACAATTCTCCAGTATGCCATAACAATGTTCCAATGTGCCAACACTATCGCCCCATGTGCCATTATTCTGCTCCAATGTGTCATCACAATGTTATAGTATGACTTCACAGTGTTCAAATGTAACATCACAAT
>NW_008382763.1:0-219 GCF_000622305.1 Nannospalax galili
AGCAGCTCGAATACTGTTTCTGATATATTACATCACTCAAAATTTAAGGACGGAAGAGAGAGTGTGTGTGTAATGGTAATTCATTCTGAAAGCGTGGGAAGAAAAAAGTCCTGAGACTGACAGGCCTTTCCTCATGAAATAGGAGAACGCAGAATATTCTCAATCTCACCCATTTTATCTATTAGAGTAATAATAAGCTTTTCATTCACCTAAACTTTG
>NW_008382764.1:0-219 GCF_000622305.1 Nannospalax galili
ATGTTTAGGGTTAGGGTTGGGTTACAGTAAGGGTTAAGGTTATTGTAAGGGTTGGGGTCATGGTTAGGTTTAGGGTGATGGGTATGTTTAGGGTTAGAATTACAGTTCGGATTAGGTTTAGTGCTAGACTTAAGGTTAGGCTTAGGACTAGGGTTATGTTTAAGGTTGGGGTTATGTTAGGGTTATGGATAGGGATAGGGTTAGGGTTACTGCTAGGGC
>NW_008382765.1:0-219 GCF_000622305.1 Nannospalax galili
GTGGGTTTAAGTGTCTTTCCACA
The DNA here is from genome assembly GCF_000622305.1 of Nannospalax galili. Classification (NCBI taxonomy): domain Eukaryota; kingdom Metazoa; phylum Chordata; class Mammalia; order Rodentia; family Spalacidae; genus Nannospalax; species Nannospalax galili. The sequence goes on from NW_008382765.1 coordinate 24, forward strand.
GGGATCCAGAGCATTCAGTGTATTGTCACATCTTCACCGGCTATTGGTATGTCTTTGCAAAAATGCCTGTGCTCTGACTGTGAATTCACTGTGCTATTACATGTTGTATTTAACCAAGATTGATTAGTTCACACTTTGGGCAGGAATAAAATTATCATTTTCCACCTTTGTTTCTCCTTCCCCTGAATTTCTTTCC
>NW_008382766.1:0-219 GCF_000622305.1 Nannospalax galili
CATGTTTACATTTTCCTGCCTTGAAAAAGAAAAGGTTATATCTTTAGTTTTGTTTGTTTGTTTGTTGTTTATTTGTTCATCTGTTTGAGGGTGGTTAAGGCAGGGTCTCATGATTTACTCCAGGCTGACCTGCAACTCCCTCTGTTAGCTAAAACTGACCTCAAACTGATGAAATCCTCCTGCCTCAGCCTCCTAAGTGCTGGCAAAGCTGTCAGGAGC
>NW_008382767.1:0-219 GCF_000622305.1 Nannospalax galili
ATAAGGATCTTAGTTTAGGGAATGTTGGGGTTCTTCGCAGGTTTGCATCCTACCATGGTTGCCTACTTGGATTCCTGGGAGATACGGGACACCCCCTTTTTAAATCAGAATTGTCTCTGTCTGTTGCTCTGGTGATACCCCTCACTCCACAGTCTCACCTTCCTGAGAGAAGACAGAAGTGAAGATGGAGCACATTTGTACACCACTAGATGGGGTTAA
>NW_008382768.1:0-219 GCF_000622305.1 Nannospalax galili
TCAAAGAGAGCAGGTGACACGAACATGTGCACGTCAGAGAGGGAAGGCGACACCACCATCTGCACGTCAGAGGGTTAGGTGACCCCACGGTCTGCCCGTAAAAGGGGGCATGTGACACGACCATCTTTATGGCACAGAGGGCAGGTGACAGAACTATGTGCATGTCAAAGATAGTAGGTGACACCACCATGTGCACGTCAAAGAGAGCAGGTGACATGA
>NW_008382769.1:0-219 GCF_000622305.1 Nannospalax galili
ACAGAACTCTACAGAGCATCTGGACCAGCCACAGCCACGTAGTCTGTAAATATGCCCGCTTTTCAGAAAAGTGTAATCTCCCATTTCCTCTTCATGCCTTTCTTACTAAACATGCGTTCTCTAAGGATTTGGGCTGCCCCAGCATCTTGTATTTCTTTACTTTCTCTAAAGGTTCCTTCTCCCAGCCACGTGTCTGACCCCCACGCAGGCTGTAAACCT
>NW_008382770.1:0-219 GCF_000622305.1 Nannospalax galili
AGGTGACACGGACATGTGTATGGTAGAGAGGGCAGGTGATACCACCCTATGTATATCAGAGAGGGCTCATGGCACAACCACCTGTACAGTAGAGATGGCAGGTGACAGGACCACCTCCATGTCAGAGGGGGCAGGGGACACGACCATCTTTATGGCAGAAATTGCAGGTGACACCACCATCTGTTTGGCAGTAAGGACAGGTGACATGACCATCTGTAC
>NW_008382771.1:0-219 GCF_000622305.1 Nannospalax galili
TTAATTGGATTTGGAATCTCTGGGGAAAAGAAATAGAGAAGCCTAGCAAAGGAAAAGTCATAAAACTAAACTGTTTTTCCAAAGCATACTAAGTAATGAATTAATACCATTCCACAATGGTTTTTTAATATCCCCTCAGATTAATAAGACCAATGCAGGGATCATATGCACTGGCTACAGAAACTAATTCAATTAGAACAAACTTGGAAGGAGGGGATT
>NW_008382772.1:0-219 GCF_000622305.1 Nannospalax galili
AAGAGGAATAATTATTTTAAATCCAAATGTATTGGTTTTATTAAAAATTTAATTGTGTATGAGATTTTCTGCCCTGGCTTTCATTTCCCATGATCCTGTCAATAGGAACTGGAATTTTAATGGTAGAAATAAAATTGCGTTCACTATTCAACTTTAATCTTCACACATATTCATGAACAGGAAGGGGTTTTCAACTATCTTTTTTTTTCTTTTTTTTTT
>NW_008382773.1:0-219 GCF_000622305.1 Nannospalax galili
CTGGAGCACACCAGGTCTCAGGAAATAAGCTATCAACAATATCTTATTCTTGAAACTTGAGAAAAAAAATAAAAGATAACTTAGAGGCAGAGAGAAACATGGTGACGAACAGGCAAACAGTGAGTGCAGGTTCAAAAGGTATTGATCGAGCAAAGCAACATTTCTGGGGACCAAAACATCACAAACAGGACAAATATGCACAAGTTTGTACATTTTTAT
>NW_008382774.1:0-219 GCF_000622305.1 Nannospalax galili
AAGATATTGTAAACAGTGAAGTATAACATACATGTGAGTTCAAATCCCAGCGCCCAAATTAACAGAAATACCTGCTTTTGGAGAAATGAAGACTGTTTAAATTCCCTATAATATCCTAAGGGGCATCTCTACTTTGGTGCTGGAAGTCTGAAATCCATCAGAAGATTGCTGCCAAGGATTGATGTGAGAAATCCTATAAAAACTTGTTTGTATTTCTGG
>NW_008382775.1:0-219 GCF_000622305.1 Nannospalax galili
CCCATATCCCCCAGACCAGATTTCGTGCATACAGTCATATATGTTAAGTCCTATCCAATCAAGCATTTGTACCTAGGTATCCTTTGGTGCAAGTTCATCTACTGGAGTCGGCCTCTCTAGAGACCTTAAAGATCTACTCTCCCTAACCCAGCAGTAATTAGTTGCCATTAGTTCCTCACCTAGGATTGGGGCCTGCTTCCCATTTCCCTCATTCTATGT
>NW_008382776.1:0-219 GCF_000622305.1 Nannospalax galili
GAGTTCAAGGCCAGCCTGGTCTACACAGTTCAGGCCAGCTGGGGCTACAGGAAGACCCTGTCTCAAAAAGACCAACAAATAAAAATAAATAAAATTCTAGAAAGCCATTTTAAAGAAGGAGAAGTAGCACTTGGGTTTCCAAGTGTCACCTAGGTTATCTAACCTTTGTTCAGGAAAAAAAAATTAATTGCTTCCAGAGAATTAGTACTAAAAATCCAA
>NW_008382777.1:0-219 GCF_000622305.1 Nannospalax galili
ACATGAAACCAGAGATGGGGCTGGGAGGATCCAAAGGTTGGTAAAGTGCTTGCAATTCAAAGTCCTGGGTTCCATTCCCAAGACCCAAGTTAAAAGGCAGACATGATTATACACAATTGTAATCCCAGCGTTAGGGAGGTAGAGACAGGTGGTGATCCCTGGAGCCCTCTGAGCAGACAGCCTAGATTAGGAGGTGAGCTCCAGGTCCCAGGGAAACAC
>NW_008382778.1:0-219 GCF_000622305.1 Nannospalax galili
GACTGTGTTATAGAACCACACATGAGTTCCCTCCATTAAGCAGGCTTTAAGTCCAATTAGGTAGTTTGTGATTACCTCCAAGCTAAAAGTGCCACAACTGCCCAAATGTAGTTTATTGTGCCGGTCATTGTTATGATTATTAGGCCTTAAAGATGGGGTTGGACCATTGATTGATGTTCTCCCTTAGCAGCTTGCACAGTGGTCTCCAAAACTATGAGA
>NW_008382779.1:0-219 GCF_000622305.1 Nannospalax galili
CAACGTTGCAGAAGACAGGGATCATATGTTTTTTTTTTTTTTCTCAGATTGTTCATTCAAAGGGAAGCCTGTGCCTTGTCATGAGCACACCCCGGCAGCCACTGGAAAAAGGCAGTGTGATATGGAATGGCTCCCTTTGGCAAACACAAACTGAGATCTTGGTGCTTTTTGTCAATTCCTTATAAATACCCATTATTCAAACTAATCAAGCCCTTGGAT
>NW_008382780.1:0-219 GCF_000622305.1 Nannospalax galili
ACCTTACTCCAATTATTTTCTTTCCATTCATTCTTCAGTATATTAGATTACCCTGTTATATCCTGATTCCTTTGTTATTCCAAAGAAATTATTGGGATTGAAGGGTGACTGTTTACCTGATAAATCCTATATTTTCAAGGCAATCTGAGTCATTGGTTTTGGTACAATTTGCATTTGTTCATCTCTTTTTTCACATTAGAGTTGGAGATCATATGTGCT
>NW_008382781.1:0-219 GCF_000622305.1 Nannospalax galili
TGATTACCATTTTATCTAGATTTTGCTATTAATGTGAAAACAAAATGGTCTCAGTAGATTGTCAAGCCTAGGGTCATTAAAGGTGGACTATGTTACTCAAGACCTCTAGCTAGCTAGTACCTTCCTAGAACATTGATTTCAGGTCTTTCATGTGCTTTGCTTCTGAAAAGCTGCAGTAAGATCAGAAGAAATGAGGAAGGCTCCTGGCTGCCATTTCCT
>NW_008382782.1:0-219 GCF_000622305.1 Nannospalax galili
CAGACCTCTGCATCTCCACCACTGGAGAAAGGACAGAGCTTGCCTTAAGCCTGACTCTGAATAAAGCTGCCTTTGTGTAGGCTGCCCTTAAACAAGATAAAAATTTTAATCAAGGATATTTTCTCTTACAAAATTTCTTGCACTGTTGAGGTTCTCCTTAAAAGTCACTACATGTGAGCTCCCCATTTTTGGTCTTCCATATCCTCCAATTCTAACTTA
>NW_008382783.1:0-219 GCF_000622305.1 Nannospalax galili
GAGTTTTGGCAAGAGTATATTCCCGTGTAGTTAACATCTCAAAGTAAGCAGAGCGCATCTTTCTGCCTAAGAAGCACCACTGAGCGCCTGTTCATTTATTTCTATACTTCCTTCAAGCAAATACTGCAGTTTCTAGCTTTCTATGAAATTCACCCATTGAAACTTCAGGTAAATGAGATTGCATTTACTATATACATTCTTTGAATATAACTCATTTCA
>NW_008382784.1:0-219 GCF_000622305.1 Nannospalax galili
GGGGGTTCCCCTGGTATCTGCATGGAAGTCAGATACACTGGCCATCACGACGGGAATCACAGATCCTTCCTGAGTACTTCCTGGGAATTCCCTAATGGCCATACAGAGCCAAGAGCGAGGGACTCCTGGGTTCTCAAGTAGACAGAACTTGGCCCTAGAGGCCTCCCGGCCTCTGCTCCTCCAGTCCTATCCAGTCCCCACAGGCAGCAGCAGGAAGGC
>NW_008382785.1:0-219 GCF_000622305.1 Nannospalax galili
CAGAAATAAATTAGTGGATGCAGGAGGCTGAGATGAAGAGTGATTTTTTTTCTTTAGTCCTTGATTTTTATAACTCCTTTTGTTTTTAGTTTCATGAGAGGTAAAGGGGATAAGGGAAGTCCCATATTAAATATTCTGCCCCCAAATCCTTGTCAATTTCATGCTACGTGTTTGTAGCCCATTTGAGTAAAAAGGAAAACCTAAAGCTTCTTGCCTTAT
>NW_008382786.1:0-219 GCF_000622305.1 Nannospalax galili
GCATCTCTGGGGCAGACAGGCAGCAGCTTTTGCTTTCCTCGCACCCAGCTGGTTCCTGAGAGGAGCCCCGGTCCAAATGACGTGCTCCTGTCTTCTGGGGTGTGGGAGGCTATTTGACTATAGAGCTCTATGGGAATGCCTATAAATAGTGGCAAGATGTGCAAACGGCTGTCGGCTGGAGGAAGACGTCCTCCCACAAGTTGGTGATGCAGTCCTTTC
>NW_008382787.1:0-219 GCF_000622305.1 Nannospalax galili
CCCTTGAGGTCTTAAGTCAGGTGGCCAACCACAAGCCCCAGGACGAACCTGGCCTACCCTTGCTTTCATAAATCAAATGTGTATTAGCTGGATGCCATGCTGCATGCCTGCAGTCCCAGTACTCTGGACACAAAGAGGCAGGGAGGTTTCTGAGAGTCGGAGGCCAGCCTTGGGCTATACAGTGAGTTTGAGGGCAGCCTGGGCTACATAGGGAGACCC
>NW_008382788.1:0-219 GCF_000622305.1 Nannospalax galili
CCCTCCCACATTGCTCAATAATCAAGAAGATGCCACACAAACATGGCCACAGGCCAGTCCAATGGAAGCAATTGACCAAATGTGGCTCCCTCCACCCAGGTATGTCAAGTTGACAACTAAAGCTATCCAACACAGGAGGAGAAAGGAAGAAGGAGCTTGAGAGAAGGGATATTAGGAGACAGGTGTTACCAAAGGTGAAATGGGGAAAAGGGGAAAGAT
>NW_008382789.1:0-219 GCF_000622305.1 Nannospalax galili
TTTTTTTAATCTCTCCTGATTAGTTTTAGTTTGAAGTCTAATTTGTCAGATATTAGAATAGCAACCTCTGCTTGTTTCTTTGCACCATTTTCTTGAAATATTCTTTTCTGTCATTTTACCTTAAGGTAGTGCCTGGTTTTGAAGGTTTCTTGCAGACAGCAAAAAGATGAATTTTTGTTTCTTAATCCATTCAACGTGTGTCTAGCCTGTGTCTTTTGA
>NW_008382790.1:0-219 GCF_000622305.1 Nannospalax galili
TTGCCCCAAATCACATATCCTTCCTTTACATTTTTGCCCCATGTAACCATACAACATCTGCTATAAAGTTGGGCAGACTGAGTGTTCTAGGGTAGGAAAAACTTAAACTCATACTAATTGAGTTTCTCAAATAAGGAATGAAGATAAGACCAAAAGTCAAGTGCTTTGATCCAGTATACCAATTTTATGACATGTATATCATTTTAAATATTTTTATTT
>NW_008382791.1:0-219 GCF_000622305.1 Nannospalax galili
GGTCATAGATGGGTTTTCATGTTCTGGCGCATTGCCTAATATGCACCTATGGGTAGCATAACTGGACTTAGTGCACTATAAAAAAAGAGTAAAACACACGAAATTTGGAGGGGCTATTAGAGGGAGAGTTGGTTGGGAGAAAGTGGGGTAGATATGATTATATTTCAGGTAAAAATATATGAAAATTTTCAAAATTAATGTTATCAAAGAGTTAAAACA
>NW_008382792.1:0-219 GCF_000622305.1 Nannospalax galili
AATTAAAAGATTAGAATTCCTTGCATAAACCAAGTTTATGTTTCAAGTTTTGCAGACTTTGAAAGAAATAACTAATATACAATATTTTTATACTATGCCTGCTTGAAGATCAGTCTTCAGATTTCTGGTCCAGGTGCCTCTGTCATGTCTTACTTACCTTTGTTGATTCAAAAGCATAGCTCTCACCTCAAAGGGTATATGAGATAGTTTATTCTGAAG
>NW_008382793.1:0-219 GCF_000622305.1 Nannospalax galili
GGCCACAAAGAGAAAACCCGAGGTCAATACCACTGTAGAACCAAGTACTAGTGAACAGAACCCTGCAGCACGTCAAAGCAATTGTTTTCTAGAACTCAGATGAATTTATTCCAGAAATGTAAGGCTAGTTTAACACTGGCAAATCTCTAACATCGGCATGAAGGAAGATCATATGGGCATCTCAATGGATGCAGAAAACGCCTTTGATAAACCCCAACA
>NW_008382794.1:0-219 GCF_000622305.1 Nannospalax galili
CCCTGACCTTGCTGTTCTGTCCGCTCTCCCTCCCAGTGTGAGGTCAGAGCATCTTACCCTCCCTTCTGCCACTGGGCACACCACGCTCATCACCTGGCCTCAGCCCTGTTCCTCACACCCCTGACTCTGGTGCCTAGTAGTGTCAGCTCCCAGGCTGGCTCATATGGCTCCTGCCATGGTGACCTGATACCTCACCTGCCCTTGAAGCACACAGAAGCC
>NW_008382795.1:0-219 GCF_000622305.1 Nannospalax galili
TCAATGAAATTGACTAAAAGCACTGCCTCTAACACAATCAAATGAAAATCAGCAGGCAAGAGCACTCTGTCAAGGATGACAACCTGAGTTTGACCCTGGGACTCACACTGTGGGAGGAGAGAGCCATCTCCTACAGGGCATCCCTCTGGCCTATATAGGCTAAGTATGTATGTGTGAAGAAACAAGTATCACAACAGCTTTGCCAAAGGCCTGATTCAA
>NW_008382796.1:0-219 GCF_000622305.1 Nannospalax galili
TCACAGTGAGGATGGCAAAGGATGTTGTTCAGACCTGGCCGGGGCTTTATTCGATACTTATACTGCAATTAACATCTTCCCCTGGTCTTCAGCTTACCACAGGTACAAATGTGAGGTTTTGTATGTCTGTGTATATGCACGTGTGTATGTGCATGCATGTTCACAAGCGTGTGCACAGAGGAGAGACCTGATAATGAGCAGAGAGCACCTTTGGACACA
>NW_008382797.1:0-219 GCF_000622305.1 Nannospalax galili
TAGGAAGTTTGAGCACAGGTGTGTGTCTGCTTAGCCTGCTCTTGGACTGTGACAGTGTGCAGATGCACCTAATGTAGAGAGACCCTCAAAGTCCTGTCTTACACTGTGAATCACTCTTAAGGAAACCTGGACTACTTCATGAAAATAAATTCTACTTCTAGTGAATAACTAAACTCATTGTAATACTTACATAGTTGACTAACTTTAAATTATCTGTTT
>NW_008382798.1:0-219 GCF_000622305.1 Nannospalax galili
GTGGTAGAGCTTGCCTGTAATCCAAGCAGGTGGAAGCCGAAGGCTCAAGAGTTGGAGGCCAACCTGGGCTACAGGGAACCCTGTTTCAAAACAGACAAACCAACCAACCAAAACAAAAAGAAAAAAATATGAACAAGATAATTTTAAGCAGTGACATAAATTATTTGAAAATAAGTAAATGAAATAAACAATTTTGATGGCAAAACAAATCCTCTATCA
>NW_008382799.1:0-219 GCF_000622305.1 Nannospalax galili
CTCCCTTTGAGTTGTTGGTCAGGGTAGTCCAAGAGACTCCCAAATAACACAAGCTGTTGTTGTAGCCCTCCCAGAACTCGAAGGTGAGAACTTACTGTTGAAGACAGGGCACACTTCACTCACATAATAGTTTATCAGTTCTTCCGTTGTTTTATGTATCGATAACTTAAAAATTATGTCTTTGTAATATTCCTTTTTATGGATATACCACAGTTGTCT
>NW_008382800.1:0-219 GCF_000622305.1 Nannospalax galili
TTTTTTCCTATACATGCACACTCCTGATAAAGTTTATAAATAGATTGACCACACTATTAATTAAACAAAACAATATGTTATGACAAACATTATTTAAATTTATGAATTATTTCTTGTTTTATTTATGTTTTTATTGTTTTATGTGTATTGCCTGCATGTAGATAAGCGTACCCATGTTGTGCAATGCCCAAAGAGGTCAGAAGAGGCTGTCAGATCCCC
>NW_008382801.1:0-219 GCF_000622305.1 Nannospalax galili
GGAGAGCTGCGCTGTAGACTTACCCCAAGAGGCCTGAGGATAGTAGTGCTTTATGTTATAATTTTTAACTGATAAAATTAAATAGTAATTTTGAACATAAGGAGTAAAATCTGTGGGCTATTTGTGTGTCTGTGTTACATGTTTTTTTACAAGTTCACTTGAGTGCATATGCACGTGTGTGAGGGAGTGCATGGGTGTGTGGGGTGGGGGGGTGGATAA
>NW_008382802.1:0-219 GCF_000622305.1 Nannospalax galili
TAGCTGCCATGTGGGTGCTGGGATCCGAACCCTGGTCTTCTGCAAGAACAGTCAGTTTTCTTATCCTCTGAGCCATCTCTCCAGCCCCAAATTGTTCATATTTCTAAGTATTGGAGGTGTTTCTTTTTGTTACTAGTTTCTAGTTTGTTCCATGAGATCTGAAAGTGAACTCGATGGTTTTCCTCCCACGGATACAGTGAATGGTGCCTTGTCCCTTGT
>NW_008382803.1:0-219 GCF_000622305.1 Nannospalax galili
GGGGGGGAACCCCTGGCTCCTTTGACTTTCCTTTTACCAGATTTATCTATGTGGGGATAAATCAAAGGTCCTGCTGGACCATGGCTTCACTTGGAAGCATCAAGGAAATTTTTCCTGTGTTGATACTCCTTTTTGTAGACTAGACACTGGTTTGAGTCCCTCTAGAGAGGTCTCCATGACCTCCCTGAACAAGAGGACAGATGACTCATCACAGTTACA
>NW_008382804.1:0-219 GCF_000622305.1 Nannospalax galili
GGACATGTACACGTGTGCACTATTCACAGTTCCTTATTTCCCGTTCTAGGAGCATATGGCGATGGTGGGAACAATGGAGACTGGGAGAGGATATCGGTGAAGGGCCGTTCTGCGTTGGGTCTTGAACAGAACTAACATTGTACAGTTTCCTCCTATAACAGCTCTCAGGGCATGTTTTGTCATAGTTCAGAGAGGAGGAAAGGGGCAACTTGTCCAAGT
>NW_008382805.1:0-219 GCF_000622305.1 Nannospalax galili
TCATGAATTGTTTGTAAGGGAGCAGCAGGGCAGATACTCTGAGAGAGGAAGAGTTTGAATGACTCAGTAGAGCATGTCACAGATGTTGTGTCTGTTCAAGGATATCCTTGAGTCTACCCTCAGCCACTGTATACAGTTTTGTTCTTGGCATGACATGGATAGCAGATGTCTGAAGAGGGACCAAGTGCCCTGGAGACAATCGGCCAAGAAAGAGAAAGC
>NW_008382806.1:0-219 GCF_000622305.1 Nannospalax galili
TGGACAATTCAATTTAATTCATTTTAAACAGCTCTTAGTAAACACCTGATTTTGAGACAAAACAGCCTTTCGTGAAACATGTTGAAGAATCCCTCCTCAGAATTATTAAATGGTTCTCTAAATGAACATCTTACACACAAAGTTTAACAATCTACATATATCAATGGGAAGAGCTTAAAATGGGCTAACACTTAATTCCACAAATATTGTTCTCCATGG
>NW_008382807.1:0-219 GCF_000622305.1 Nannospalax galili
AATTGGTTCTCAATTTCCCCTCTTGTTCCCCCAATTTGACATCTCAATGCCCTGATATGACCTCACAATGCTCCAGTGTGTCACCACGATTCTCAATATTGCATCACAATACACAAGGTCACCTCACAAGGCCCCTAATGTTTCATCACAATATTCAGGGTGCAAATATAAGTCCCAATGAGTGATCACAATATTCCAATGTGGTATTCCAATGTTTCA
>NW_008382808.1:0-219 GCF_000622305.1 Nannospalax galili
AAGTATTGACCTCCAGATAATACTGCCCTGCATAAATTGCCCCAGTCAAATCGGGTCATGCAAAATCTTTTAAGGCCCACAACTTGGGTCAGGGTATATGTTGCTTGGGGGTCATAGCCAGAGGCAGCCGTTTTAATCCTCTCTATAATCTTCCATTACACTGGCTCAGTGGTATCTCTGATTATTATTGGTATGGTCCTCAAATACAGGAAAAGCGGA
>NW_008382809.1:0-219 GCF_000622305.1 Nannospalax galili
CCCCCCCCCAGTGAGTAGAAACAGGCAGGAGGAACCAAAGTGGCCTTCCCTGGGATTCTGAGAATTGCAGTCTTGCTGGCCACACTTCGAGCTCTGACATGGTTAGTGCTGCTCCAGAAGGCACACAGGATGTTCTGGGATGCCACCTTGCCCACAAATCCAGACATCCAAGCAACAGTTGGAGGATTTGTCCTCGTTCATTCATTCATGTGGTGCTGG
>NW_008382810.1:0-219 GCF_000622305.1 Nannospalax galili
TATATATTTACATATATAAAGGCCTACAGGGACAATTTTTGTCCCTAGATATCCTTTGGTATGGTTCATCAACTCGAGCCTGGTTACCCTATTCAAACTCACATCCTTAAAAGAGAATAACTCTTCACCACCCACCTCCACAGTAGCAATTGACTGCCCGTAGTTCCTCAGATAGGGTTGAGGGTTTTTACCTACATCTACCTATCTACATCTGTGCTG
>NW_008382811.1:0-219 GCF_000622305.1 Nannospalax galili
AAAAAAAACTTCTGTAAAGCTTATGAAAACATCTTGAACTAAGTAGATAATATTAACATGCTACCTTATGACAATACACTTGAGATAATTATTTATCACTGTACTTTGAATTAAAAAAGTAAGGTTATCTTAAATACTTGTTAAATGCTTTTCAGCAAAAATAATTTTACACTGCCTGTTATAATAAATCAAGATTATTACTATGTGTTTACCTGTATT
>NW_008382812.1:0-219 GCF_000622305.1 Nannospalax galili
AGCTGAGCTGTAACAGTCTCTTATTCAGTCTCTCCAGAGGGGGCTGTCCCTCCGTAAACAACGACTTGCGAAGACCCTGCTTTCACCGTTCCTGCACCTCCCCTCGTGACCAGCGGCCGACGGATCTTGAACCTAGAGGGAGTGCCCAGTAGCTTGGAACAGAACACTCCTGGAAGCGCAGTGACCAGTAGAGTCGCCAGCATCCAGTAGTCGTGGAGA
>NW_008382813.1:0-219 GCF_000622305.1 Nannospalax galili
AGAAAGGCTTTCTGAGGAGGTGATGCCTAAACTAAGGAGTAGATGGTGAAGGGGAATCTAGAAGTTGGAAACAGAAGAAAGAGAATGGAGTTTTCTAGTGGCAGAACAGCTTTTGCCAAGGTTTGAAGATGAGAATGATTAAAAAATATATAATAAATAAATATAATGGGGGCCAGTGAGGTGGCTCAGTGAAAAGTTCTTGTTGCACAAGCCTAGCGA
>NW_008382814.1:0-219 GCF_000622305.1 Nannospalax galili
AGTTTTCCTGGACATCTTCAACGGAATTTGCTAAATATACATTTTCTTCTAACAGTTTCTTCTTGTCTTCTGGAATCTTGAAAAGTATCTTTTGGGGACAGTAATTTTTCCCCAGTATATCTGGATTCAAACAATTACCCCTTCTCTTTTTCCCTCCCTCCTTCCTGTCGTCCCTCCTTTATCCTACACCATCTCTCCAGTTTTTAATGTTCAGTTTCA
>NW_008382815.1:0-219 GCF_000622305.1 Nannospalax galili
GCCCTTGGTGTTGTGTTTTCCTTACATGATTAACCTCAACCTTCAGTATTTCAAAGGCTGGACCTTGGCCTATAGTTAGTGCAATACATTATCTGAGTTCAGCACACATCACTGTCAGTGTAAGAGAAAGAAGTTATCCTAGCAACACATTGTCCTTTGTACTTCCAGGTCTTTTATAATGAGTCAGCACAAATGACATGTTATCACAGTACAGTGACC
>NW_008382816.1:0-219 GCF_000622305.1 Nannospalax galili
GTTGAGTTTAAGCTCTCTCTTTTATAAAAGTGGCATGCCGTCCTTCCTCTTTATTGGTATATGATTTCCATGTCTACCGTGCTGAGAGCTCGATCATGTTGGCTTCTTCACTGTCCATTCCCACCTTTAAGCTTTGTGCTCAGAGGGTCAAACATCCTAACCAAAGATTCTTGGATATTCGTATTCTGTAACAAACTGTTCACTTCTTTACGATTTCCA
>NW_008382817.1:0-219 GCF_000622305.1 Nannospalax galili
CATATTCAATATCCTTAGCAATTAGGGAAAAGAAATCAAAACTATTTTAAGGTTTCATCTTACCCTAGTCAGAATGGCTAAGATCAAGAAAACAAATGACAACAAATACTGATGAAAATATAAGGGGAACACTCATTCACTGCTGGTGAGGTTGCAAACTGTTGCAGTCACTGGAAATCAGTGTGGAGAACTCTTAAAAACCAATAGATCTCCTATATG
>NW_008382818.1:0-219 GCF_000622305.1 Nannospalax galili
GTTAAGAACACTGGCTGCTCTGGCAGAAGACCTAGCTATGGTTCCCAGCACCCACATGATGGTTATCCACCATCCATATGTAACTTCAGTTCCAGGGGATCTGATGCCCTTTACTGACCTCCATGGGCATTGCAGGACATGGGTGCACTTACATCCATTCAGGCAATACACTCTTACATATAAAATAAAATAATAAAATATTTTAAAAATTTTAAAAAG
>NW_008382819.1:0-219 GCF_000622305.1 Nannospalax galili
AGGCGAGCCTGACTGTATCCCAACATTTCATCTCAATCCATGCCAAAAAGTGTCATCAGTTGAGTGTGTGCATGTTGTCCTCAGCTATATCCTGGGTATTCCCTGTATTCTAAGACTAAGATTGAATGTTTCCTAAGAAATCTTAGAATGCCAGTTTCCCATCATTTGCCATCTGTCTGATTGTGACCAAAAGTCCTCAAAGATTTGTTGCCAGAATCA
>NW_008382820.1:0-219 GCF_000622305.1 Nannospalax galili
GTGTTCTCTGAATCTTACTTCTGTAATGACTTATTTGTAAGGGAGAACTCAAGAAGTGATTTGCTGGCCTGAAGATGATATTAATGCTCTCAGTGTTCATAGAACATTACAATTCAGAAAACACTTTCACATGTACTATTTTAGGGAACTTTCACAAGAAATCTATATAATTACCAGCAAGGAAGGAGATAGGTACTTAAAGATCTGGTGTGGGTAGGG
>NW_008382821.1:0-219 GCF_000622305.1 Nannospalax galili
ACTTTGCACTTGAGTGGACTTGTGAACAGTACCATCTGTTTGGCATCTCCCGTGCAGTTCACACTGATAAGTAACTCATTCCCGGGAGTAGAAAGGGTGCACCCCTCTAAATTTAGCCACATGAATTGAGTCTGTAGGGGCACATAGTAAAATCATATCAGAGAAACTAGATCAAGAACTTACAGACATACCAGACCAATGAAGTGTTTAAGTCCTTCA
>NW_008382822.1:0-219 GCF_000622305.1 Nannospalax galili
CCATGGGCATTACATGACACAGGTGCACTTATATACATGCAGGCAATAAACCCATACACATAAAATAATAAAAACTAATAAAACCAAATTACTTTCATTCTAGATTATCCACGTCATCTCTCTCGGGTGAAACCACACTCCTGAATTAGAGGAGGACACACCTGATGGATACAAGGAAGGACAAGACTCAGAGCATGAAAACTTGCTAAAACAAAAAAG
>NW_008382823.1:0-219 GCF_000622305.1 Nannospalax galili
TTTTACTGGGGAACCAATGAATTTATTGAGTTTACTTACCAAGATAACTGAAGGGTGGCTGAGGTGTATGTGTGACCTGAGGGTATGCACACTGGAAAGCCTTTGCCTTTGCCCAGCTTGGGCCATGCCTTCTCTTCCTAGCCTTCCACAGATTGTATACTTTGGCACTCCCCAAATCCAGGAGGCCATGTGTGATTAGGGTCAAATTACATGCAATTG
>NW_008382824.1:0-219 GCF_000622305.1 Nannospalax galili
GGCACCAGTCAAGGACTCCTTTTTCTTGCTACATATGGCTGTTATAAACATAGAACTATTGATACCTTTTTGGGGTCCCCTAGATAGGTCTACCAGAGGGTGCCTCACTTACTGCATTCAAAGATCTCCCCTTGAAGGAAGAAGTCAGGTTTGATTGTTTCCCGAACGCTCAGATTTATAAAAACAGGTCCAGGACTGGGAACCCCAAAACAATAGTTC
>NW_008382825.1:0-219 GCF_000622305.1 Nannospalax galili
GAAAATTATAGGTAGAAGTCCGCAAAAAGTCAAATCATTAACAATTAAAATCGCATAAGGCAAATTAGGCTACTGAATTATGTTATAAAAAAATAAATCTTCTTAGCTAAATACAGGTATGCAAGATGTGGCAAAAGAAAATTACCAAGAAATGCAATTCAAATTGTACAGCTGGTAAAACTTCTCTTTAAAAAAAACATTTGATCTCTGGATGTGGTG
>NW_008382826.1:0-219 GCF_000622305.1 Nannospalax galili
TATCTTTTGAGACCTTCCTTTGACCATGCACAGCCGCCGCAGTGTGTGTTTGGTTCAGGTTCATTCAGAACCCAGATCAGACTGCAAAGAATTGGTTCACAAGGAGAGACACGCATTGCCCTTTCAGGACGATGTGGCGCTGCCCACAAGGGAAGTGGTGAACTGTTTCAGAAACACAGGTACTGTGTGGGGAGGCTTCGGGGAGTGGACCTGAGGCCG
>NW_008382827.1:0-219 GCF_000622305.1 Nannospalax galili
TGGTGACAGCATACACAAGACTCATGCAAGTTCAAACCAGACAAAAACCCAGCATAGAGGGGGGAAAGGGCTAAGAAGCTCCAATCTTAGCTGAGAAACTGTTGGCAACTGATGGCTACTGGGAGAGGAGAGATGGAGAGTTGCTTTTCTTTTTTCTTTTACATTTATTTTGTATTGAGTTTTTGTGTATTTCATACAGCACAGCTCAATCTTAGCCAT
>NW_008382828.1:0-219 GCF_000622305.1 Nannospalax galili
GGTCAAGCCCCTGAACATGGCTGGGAAGAATAAACCCAGCTGTTGCTCTGCGCTCAGCTACGCCCAAGAGGGAGCTCTCAGGTGGTGAACCTTGGGCACACCACTGTCACAAGTTGATCTGCATGGGGCCACTCTGTCTCTCCCTTTACAGTCCTTCAGAGAAGATCTTGAGATAAGGATATGGCTTCTTTTGAGAGGTGTTGCCAGGAAGCATAAGAG
>NW_008382829.1:0-219 GCF_000622305.1 Nannospalax galili
TGTCAACATACAGGACAGAATGCATGGAATTCAGCAGGTGGGGGGCTATGACGGTGTGCAGGTAGGGGAGGGGGGTCCAAATATGATTAAGATCTATTGTGTGACATGCACAAAAATTTAATTTAAAAAATGGGGGAAACAATACCTGGTTGTCTCCCTTAGCCACAAGTGGGAACTACAGTATTGCAGACCAAGATTTGAAGTCTTACATCTGAGCAG
>NW_008382830.1:0-219 GCF_000622305.1 Nannospalax galili
CAGGAAAGAGATTTAAGCATGAAAGAGATTGAAGACTGACTTCCTGCATGTGCCCACACCACCATTAAATCCCACAGGTGAGTGTGATGTGGGTCTGTAGAACTGTGCTTGGCTAGCATTTTAGGATCTGGCATTTCATCACCAAGATATCGTTAATGGAGACAGAGAGAAAGATGGTTATGTAGGCAAATAGATAGGTAGATAGAAAGATAGATAATG
>NW_008382831.1:0-219 GCF_000622305.1 Nannospalax galili
CCGGCACCGCGGCCAAGCACAACCCCTATATGCATGCCATGGGAAGGGGAGAGACGCACAGAGCGCCTCTTGGAGGTGATCTGAGGTATAGGTAAAGATTCGCAGGCAACCTTGAGCATTTGGAGCCGGGGAGCCGAGGAGAACCCGGGCATCCCCAACACTGCCGGACTGCTAAAGTCGCCGTGGTGGCAAGGGCTGCAGCACAGAAAAAGAATTCAA
>NW_008382832.1:0-219 GCF_000622305.1 Nannospalax galili
CATCCCTGAAGCCCTGGGTAATTCTGGAGGCCATGTTCTCACCCACCTGGTTGAACTGGCTTCCCTTTCTTGTCATTAGCTTAATAAGAACCAGCAATCATGTATGTATGATCTTTCTACCATGAATCAATCAGAGCAGAGGCAACTCCAGTACTGGAGCCAGGACCGTTGTGAGGTGGAAGAGTATATGCAACCCAGGAGGTGAGTGTGCCAGGCATG
>NW_008382833.1:0-219 GCF_000622305.1 Nannospalax galili
TCCTAATATTGTATATAATGATTGTGACATATTCTATTGCTTTAAGGGAGACAGGTATGTATCTCTTTCCCTGTTTTGTTTTTATAACACTTGGCATTTTTAAACTACCGAAAACAAAAGCTTGATCTTAAAAATAGTCAAGACCCTTAACGTAGGGAATTAAATGGCAGTGAGAACTACAACAAAGAAAGAACAAGTCGTATATAAAGGAAAATCCAT
>NW_008382834.1:0-219 GCF_000622305.1 Nannospalax galili
GGCAGTTCTATGATACGAGTTCAGAGAAGCCTTGCAATCATGACCCCTGGATACTAGGTAGAGACACCTGGGAAAGGGGGTAAACGTCAGGTTTCTTCCTCTGGGGTTTCAAGCCAACAAAGTCTGACCCAGCAAGATTCCCTATCTTTCTTTGTTTATTGTTTTTTAAAAAAATATTTACTTGTTAATTTATTTTATATTATGTTATATGTGTGTGCT
>NW_008382835.1:0-219 GCF_000622305.1 Nannospalax galili
CATCTTTTCCCTCAGAGAGGTGGTGGGGGTGGAGGGAATAGTTAAGGTCCACATCCCTTTTTCCCTCAGTGACCTGGCTTAGATTGAATGCAGGGTGGGATCATTTTTCACTGACCCTGCCCATTTCATTAAGGAATTTAAATACCTAACCCTCAGTTATGACTTGACCTGGCACAGTATCTTCATGATTCTCCAGTCTACTCTCATTCCCGATGAGAG
>NW_008382836.1:0-219 GCF_000622305.1 Nannospalax galili
TGTGTGTGTGTGTGTGTGTGTGTTTCTATGTGTATATGTAGTAAGCCGTATGGTATCATTTAACTTAAAAACCATGTATATTTCTTCTATAAAATATAATTCTTCTGGGCATGATGGCACATGCCTTTAATCCCAACACTCGGGATCTGTAAGATCAAGGCCAGCCTAGTCTACATAGTGAGTTCCAGGCCATCTGTGGCTATAGGGAGACCTTGTCTC
>NW_008382837.1:0-219 GCF_000622305.1 Nannospalax galili
GGATGCAAGTTACTGGGTGATCAAGGCTTGCACTAAGGTTCTAGAAAAGAGGCTATGAGACTAGATAATGTGCTGGCTTCCCTCCAAGGGTCTCCTGAATGGGCTAAGAGAGAAGGTGTTGAGGTGAGGCCTAAGCTACAAAGGAAGCTCTAGGATGTTGGAGGTGTCAGGTGTTAAGGTTCAGATAGCCCTGCCCCCTCACCAACAGGATCCCAAGGA
>NW_008382838.1:0-219 GCF_000622305.1 Nannospalax galili
TTTTAGGGGAAAAATATATAACATACATCGAGAGGGAGACCATGAACAAATTCAAGTAGACAAATTTTAATTCATCACTTGCATCTATAGTATAGAGCTATGTAAAATTGAAAATATCATTGTCCAATGTAGCTGAAATAATACAAAATTAATTTGTAAAAATAATTTTGCATGATTTCAAATGTTTTCTAAAGAAATAAAATTCCTGGGGTTGGGGAA
>NW_008382839.1:0-219 GCF_000622305.1 Nannospalax galili
CTTCTATATGGATTCCAAATGTTTCAGTATGCCCTCATATCCCAACAGTGCCATTACAATGCCCCATTATGCCATCACATTGCTCAAACATGTCTTTAGAATGCCCAACCAACTGTGACATCACAATGCTCCAATAGATCTTCTCAATGCTTTGTTGGGCCATCACTTTCATCAGTATGCCATAACAATGCACCAATGTGTCACCAGAATACTCACTGT
>NW_008382840.1:0-219 GCF_000622305.1 Nannospalax galili
CGACCTTGGCGTTATTAGCACCACGCTCTAACCAACTGAGCTAACCGGCCACACGGTCGCTCTTCGTCCTTCTTCCTCCCCAGATACTAAGATACACTGTCCAACCACCGAAGGAAATTTTCCACTTTTAACTTTATCTTGAAGTTGGAGAAAGTAACGACCCTGGCTTTGTTCTACGTCCGAACTCTCAGTAGGAAGAACTTTCTGTACGAGGGCAGC
>NW_008382841.1:0-219 GCF_000622305.1 Nannospalax galili
TCTTTGCCCAGCTGACCTACTAGAAATAGTTGGATATTGAAGTCACCTACTGTTACTGAGTTGGAGTTAATCTGGGTCTTAAAGTCAATTCCTGTAGTACTGTTTTTATGGAATTGGGTGCAACAGAGTTTGGTCCATATACGGTCATGATTGTTATGTCTTCTTGGTTGATCATTCCCTTGACTAGAATGAAGTAATCTTCATTATCTCTTCTGAAGA
>NW_008382842.1:0-219 GCF_000622305.1 Nannospalax galili
ATCCCTAACTATCCACCAAGCTACACCCTAAGTTACTCCTGTAAATTTTATATCCACTAACAAAATAAAATGCAAAAAGCTAGTGCCCCCTGCTCTGTGGTCCCAGAGAACTGTGATAAGGTGATTCTGGGAGGCTCTGGGAGGCAAGACCACAATGAGGGTTTGGTGGTAGGGAAGAACATGGGCTGGGAGTCAGGAGGCCAAGGGTTCAAATCCTGG
>NW_008382843.1:0-219 GCF_000622305.1 Nannospalax galili
TGAGCTGGTGCAGTTGATGACTAATGGATCAAAAATTACTTGGGGGTTGCATAAGGCTGATTGGTCACAGAGTTCCAGAAAAGTGGCGTGCATGAGCCAACCTCTAAAACTGCAACTGACCAAAAGGTGCAAGGAGATACTTACTCTAGCCCCAGTATTTGCCAATTGCTTTCCTAAGAACTAGATTGACTCCAAATAGACAAAGAGGAGTCTCCCCTC
>NW_008382844.1:0-219 GCF_000622305.1 Nannospalax galili
TATTGTATGTGAATGAGTGTATTGCGTGCATGTATGCAAATGCATCCGTCTCATGCAGTGCCCACAGAGATCAGAAGAAGGAGTCAGATCCCCTAGAACTGGAGTTATGGGTGGTTGATACCTGTCATGTGAGTGCTAGGAATTGTACCCGGGTCCCCTGGAAGAGCAACCAGTGCTCTTAATTGCTGAGCCATCTCTCCAGGCCCATAATCTTAAAAA
>NW_008382845.1:0-219 GCF_000622305.1 Nannospalax galili
AGTTCCAGGCCTACTGGGACTATAGGGAGATCTTGTCTCAAAAACAAAAAAGAAGTCCAAAATTATGTACAAAGAGCATATTCCAATAAATGTATGTTCCTAATACTATGACATTACTGAAAAACATAATTATCTGTTAGATAAACAGTTACAGACTGTTTACATTGTCCCAACAAACATGAACTATTAAATTCAAGTATTCTCATAATTTGGGGGGGG
>NW_008382846.1:0-219 GCF_000622305.1 Nannospalax galili
AGGGTTTTACTGTGGGTAAAAGCAGAAGCTAGGTCCTCAAAACAGGCAGCAGTGAGCTCCCAGGCATCCAATCCAAGATTCTCTGAGTGGCAGTTCGGACGTTTCACAGCTTCAAACGACAGCTTTGCAGCAATGTCCTCTAACATTTCCTGAACTCTGTGGGCTTCTCAGATCATAATGTCGTTGAGGACTGCAGCCAGGTTTTGACAGCCACTGAGG
>NW_008382847.1:0-219 GCF_000622305.1 Nannospalax galili
GACCGTCTGGATGTCAGAGGGCAAGTGACACGATTAACGGCCTGTCAGAGGGTGAAGGTGAAACCACCATCTGCTCGTCAGATGGGGCAGATGAGACGACCATCTTTATGACAGAGACGGCAGGTGACACGAACATATGCAAGTCAAAGTGGGAAGGTGACAAGACCACGTGCATGACTAAGAGGGCAGGTGACACGACCATGTGCATGTCATAGAGGG
>NW_008382848.1:0-219 GCF_000622305.1 Nannospalax galili
CTCGGTGGTTAAGAGTACTGGCTGCTCTTACAGAGGACCAAGGAGGCCTGGTTCCCAGCACCCACATAGTGGTTAAAAACCATCTGTAACTCTACTTCCAGGAGATCCAATGCCCTCATCTGGTCTCTCTGGCCATTGCATACGTGTGATGCACTTACATACATGTAGACAAAACACCCATAAACATTATAGATGATAGATGATAGATAGATAGATAGA
>NW_008382849.1:0-219 GCF_000622305.1 Nannospalax galili
TAGATGCATATAGTTCTCCATCTAGGATTCAGATCTTAAGTCAAACAAATATGAGAAGTAAACTTCATTTTCCCTCTGGCAGGCCTTAGACAGCTCTTGGTGAACTGCTGTCACAGGCAAAATTGAAGCCAGCTAGATTTGGTTGAAGTTTCAGTTTTATTTCTAAATATCTTGAGGAAGGCAGAGGTAAGGACAGATTAGAATGTGTCAGATCCATTT
>NW_008382850.1:0-219 GCF_000622305.1 Nannospalax galili
TGGAAGATGCTATAGGTTCTGTCACCCTCTTGCTGGGATTGTTCCACCCACATACACTGCTTCCTACAAATAGAGGAAAACAGAGGACAGAGCGGGGGAGGAGAGGCCACATAAATGGCTGACTCCTCATCTTGTGTGGCAGCGAGTCAATAGATAATGTCTTAAGTTGATAAATCAAGTAACAGCTGCATAAGCATCTTATTTGGAGACCTAAAAAAA
>NW_008382851.1:0-219 GCF_000622305.1 Nannospalax galili
TGGTTTCATGCTCCTTCGCTCTGTCTTCCCCTGGCATGCAGAGCCTGCCTCCGCCCTCCAGCCTGCAGCAGTCAAGCCTTTTGTAATTAAACAGCACATATTGTGTCCAAGACCCCAGTCCCTGGTCCCACATGTCTCTGCCTGCATGTCCCTCTGGGTTCTGCCAGATACTTCTAGGACTACTCCAGGCCAGCTCTGGAGTTCCAGGCCCTAGCCAAG
>NW_008382852.1:0-219 GCF_000622305.1 Nannospalax galili
CTGGAGGAAAGACAAGAGTCTTGGGATGTGCTTGGAAAAAACCTTTACAAATGTGAAACATACCAAAAAACTTTTAACTCTTCTTCAAGCCTTAAACAACACCAACAAGTTCATACTGCAGAGAATCTCTACACGTGTGAAGAATGTTGTAAAGCATTTAGTACGCGTTCAGCACTTTGTAATCACCAGATAATTCACACTGGAGAGAAACCCTACAAA
>NW_008382853.1:0-219 GCF_000622305.1 Nannospalax galili
TAACCTATATTTTTTCTCAAGTGAATGCTAGATACAATTAAAATTTATCATCTCTATAAAGTAGCATTTTATTAGAAGGAGGTAAAGGAGATGTACTTACGTGGGGAATGTGGCCAAGCAGAGGTTCTTATTCAGACTGAGGAGTTCTTCCATATCCTCCTCCTTTACAATATGTACTCTAATAGCCTTTTTTATGGCTTAGATGAAGGGTCCCCTAAA
>NW_008382854.1:0-219 GCF_000622305.1 Nannospalax galili
ATCCTCTGTCCATCCTTTTCCCATATGATGGGTCCAGGTGGCCATGCAGTTTTGTGTAATACACTGGAGTACTAATCTTGATCCTAAAATAGGTACATCATTAACATTAGTTTTGATAACACACATTTTAGCTTTTATGCTATACACTGTCAGTATAGTTAGGACACAGACAAGAAGAACTTTACGTTTAGAGATATCTTGGCCCTGGCAATGTCCCAA
>NW_008382855.1:0-219 GCF_000622305.1 Nannospalax galili
CCTTTCTCCACTTCCTCACCAGCATTTGGTATCATTTGTTCTCTTGATCTTGGCCAGTCTGTCTCTGGAAAAGTGGAGTCTTAGGGTGGTTTTAATTTGTATTTCCCTAGTTGCTAATGATGTTGGACATGTTTTGAGATGTTTCTTAACCATCTTTATTTCTTCCTTTGAGAAGTTTGGCCCATCCTTTAATTGGGTCATTTGTTTTCTTGGTTCTTT
>NW_008382856.1:0-219 GCF_000622305.1 Nannospalax galili
CCCTCGAGCTTTACCTGTACAGGGTCCCCGCAGGCGGAGGCAAGTGGCGCCTAAACGTGGGGCTCGAAGTACGGACCCTTGCCAAACAGAGACAGTTGAAGACAGACCCGGGTACGCGTTTGAGGACTGCCTCCAACAAAGTGAAAGTAACTGCACCGGATTGCCGCTTCGTTTGATCTGCACTCTCACTGCTCATGAGGAGCTGCTGATCTGAGGTAA
>NW_008382857.1:0-219 GCF_000622305.1 Nannospalax galili
AAGTTTTAGGCTCATCTCACCCTAGGGCCTGGCATCCTGGTTTCCTACATACTCCAAATTTATGTGCAGACTATGATTTTAAGGAACATAGCACAAAAAATTAAGCCCTCGTAGGAATAGATAGTACAGGAATAGATTGCTCAACATGGAGACCCAGATAGAAGTTTCTGCTTTGCTGCCTTCATGTGGCCTGCCCTGCCAACAAGATCAAGAATTTCT
>NW_008382858.1:0-219 GCF_000622305.1 Nannospalax galili
CAGCACACCTGGATTCTTTTAGTTTTCATGTCTAATTTGAGACTATTTTTTCAGTTGCTGTGAAGAATTGTGTTGGACTGTTAATGGGAATTGCTTTAATTTGCAAATTGCTTTTGTATGGATGGCCAATTTTACAATATTAATCCTATTGATCCATGAGCCTGGGAAGTCCTTCCATCTTCTGGTATTTTTAATTTATTTCTTCAATGTCTTAAGATT
>NW_008382859.1:0-219 GCF_000622305.1 Nannospalax galili
AGTGCTGTTAACTGAGTGTGAAGTAGAAATACCAACAGAGAAAAAGAGGCCTGCTTCAGAATCTCCACCTAGAGAACTCAGTATTTAGTAAACAAATGAGAAAAGTTTCTTTCTTCAAAGAAAGGAAGAAAACTACCAGTGATAAAAGGAGAGATTCTGAATTAAATGTCATATTTCGTGTGCTTCACTCTGTAAACTACCAGAAGAAAACTTATTTTT
>NW_008382860.1:0-219 GCF_000622305.1 Nannospalax galili
ACCCAGGCTGTTGACTGGACACTAAAGCTCTCTAGCACATACAAGTAACATGAAAATAAATAAATTTTAAAACTTTTTAAAAAGAGTTAGGGGGAAGATTATGATTTCTCAATCAATAGTAAATAAAATCTTTTTCTACAATCACAAACCCAGTGTGAAAAATACCTAAGGAAAGGTTAGATGAGTTCAAAAAGTTTCCATCACGCTCATGTCACATTC
>NW_008382861.1:0-219 GCF_000622305.1 Nannospalax galili
AGAAAAAAAAAATTAAGAAAAATTTGAGAATACAGTCCCATGACTTCCTTAAGCCCCGTGTAACACCCAGTGGGGTGTGTGAAATGTACTTCCATGAAATGTTTAAAGATTGGATAGCCCATTGGATGAAGACAGAAGGAGCCTGTTGAGTGAGTCCTGGGCCAGGATGTCATGACTTTCTCTAAATGATGGCTTGGCCAATTGAGCACCATGCCTTGT
>NW_008382862.1:0-219 GCF_000622305.1 Nannospalax galili
AGAGCAATAGAAATGCCAATGTCCAAAACATTGGAATTGATGCTCTAGTAGAACACAGCAATTTTGAGACCCCCCAAGCTCAGGCACAGGGACATCCCCGCTACTTTGAGCAAGTACGGCTTTGCGCGCTTCATGCTTTTCAAAGTATGCCGACTTGCAGTGATACCAAACCAAATTAATACAAAAACCAGGCGAGTCTTTCTCTGATTTTGTTGAGAG
>NW_008382863.1:0-219 GCF_000622305.1 Nannospalax galili
TTGCTGGGAGGTGAAGGACCCTGCTGCTTTCTCTGGGATGTATGGGGAGATCATGCATCAGAACTGAGGTCATCTAGAACACAGAGCTGGTCTTCAGAAGGCTTTGGGTTGGCCTGGTTGGACTTGATGGTCTGTTCTATAGACAACAGCCTTTCTTTGGCTTTTGACGGCCATGCTGGGTTTCATCCTTGAAGTCAGGCCGGTTCTGGGTGGGCACAG
>NW_008382864.1:0-219 GCF_000622305.1 Nannospalax galili
GAGGGTGCAGGTGACACGACCATCTGCACGTCTGAGGGGGCAGGTGACACTGCCATCTGCACCTCAGAGGGGGCAGGATACACGACCATCTGCACATCAATGGGGCCATGTGACACGGCCATGTGCACATCAGAGGGGGCAGGTGACACAACCATGTGCACATCAGAAGGTGCAGGTGACGTGACCGTCTCCACATCAGAGGGTCAGGTCACACTACAA
>NW_008382865.1:0-219 GCF_000622305.1 Nannospalax galili
ATGGTCTTGTGACCTGCTCTCTTAGTCGTGCACGTGGTTGTGTCACCTGCCCCCTTTGACATGCACATGGTCATGTCATCTGCCTCTCAGCCATAAAGATGGTCGTGTCCCCTGCCCCATCTGACGTGCACAAGGTCATGTCACCTGCCGCCTCTGCCGTAAAGATGATCTTGTCAACTGCCACCTCTAATGTGCAGATTGTCGTGTCACCTGCCCTCT
>NW_008382866.1:0-219 GCF_000622305.1 Nannospalax galili
TCTGCCTCCCAAGTGCTGGGATTAAAGGCATGCGCCACCACACCCGGCCAGCCTTTGTAGTTTTAAGATACAGTTTTTCTAGGAACTTTCCTTCACAAAGGGCACAAGCTGTCACCTGCAAAGGGGCCTATGCACTAGTGAATATAGCATGTATTTCCAGCAGCTCCTTGAATCTTCTTTTATATCAGGTTTCCATAGGACCCTCCTTCCCTGGTCTGG
>NW_008382867.1:0-219 GCF_000622305.1 Nannospalax galili
TCAAAATGTCTTGTAACTATCATGAGTCACCTGTCCTCTTGTTCAGGGTGGCCATGGAGACTCTACCAGATGGACTTGAACCAGTGTCCAGAAAAAGAGTAGGGTCAACACAGAGGAAACATTTCCTCCAGGCTTCCAAATGAATCTAGCCATGGTCGAGCAGGTTCTTGGACTTATATTCACATAGATGGAATAGGTAAAAGAAAGGAGCCAGGGGCT
>NW_008382868.1:0-219 GCF_000622305.1 Nannospalax galili
AGAGATGGCTCAGTGGTTAAGAGCACTGGCTGCTCTTTCAGAGGACTCAGGCTCAGTTCCCAGCATCCACGTGGAAGCTAACAACTGTCTGTAATGCCAGCTCAGGGGATCTGATGCCCTCTTCTGCCTCTGTAGGGTTTTGAACAAGGTACACTTATATACACGCAGGCAGGCAATACACTCATCCACATAAAATAAAAATAATAAATAAAATATTTT
>NW_008382869.1:0-219 GCF_000622305.1 Nannospalax galili
TCTTCCCTGTTAGTTCCAGAAATTAGATACAGGGAATTTCTGCTGGTATAGCACAAAAGGAAGTTTTATTGTGGATTAAAAAGCAGATTTTGTGATTACTCTGACCAACCCAAAGTCCCTATTGTGCTCTAGAGGTAAATAGTCCTTTAAAAATATCAAAACTGGGTCGCAAGGTAGATGGTCAGGAGTGAAATGCCTCATTTCTTAAAGGCCCTTGCT
>NW_008382870.1:0-219 GCF_000622305.1 Nannospalax galili
ATCCCCAGGGAATTTCCTAATAGATTTAAAACTAAAACCCAAATAAATAGATTATATTCTGATGGTGAACAAACAAATTGATTGAAAATATTTTATCAGTTATATCAAGAAGTTTTTAAAGAAATATCTAGGCAGTTGGATGCCATCAGCTAAATGACTTAAAAGAACAGGATGCTTAAGTCTAACAAAGAGTCTTTGTATTATACTTGATGAAAGATA
>NW_008382871.1:0-219 GCF_000622305.1 Nannospalax galili
ATTTGACCAGCACCGGGAGACTGGGGCTTTATTTCTAGAGCATTATCTTCTGTATTCACAACTGCCAATGTCCTGAAGCACTAAGATTACTGTCCTCCTACACAGGTATAAACTCCTTGCCCCTCATCTGGGTCCCTGCACATGCCCCGGGCACAGAAAACTCCTTTTACAGAAGTGTGGAAAGGCATCAGGTGGGAGCAGAGCTGGGGTGGGCTCTGC
>NW_008382872.1:0-219 GCF_000622305.1 Nannospalax galili
CACAGTGGGCTTTAAAGGGATGACAGAGTGTATGGGCTCTAGTATGTGTGGGAGGTTCTGGGAGGGTGCCAGTGGGGATGGGGGTATAAAGATGATTAAGAGTGTTTGAGATGTTGTGTATGAAACAAAAAAAAATTAATAAAAACTAATTTTCAAAAAGATAATGTAGAAAGTGACTGGGGAAGAAACTCAACATTAACCTCTGGCCTCCTTGCATAC
>NW_008382873.1:0-219 GCF_000622305.1 Nannospalax galili
GGAATCCATCAAACTTGGAAGCAATGCAGTCAGTAGAGCCCAGAACTCGATCATATCTGCATCTAATCCTGTCCTGACTCTGAGCACTATGTGTTCTGGGCACCCCCTGTTGGTCCTGAACACCCTGGAGGGAGGTTTGTGTCTGGGTTTACACTGAAGTCCCCTCACTGTGTTCCTTGCACAGTAATATGTGGCTGTGTCCTCAGATCTCAGACTGCT
>NW_008382874.1:0-219 GCF_000622305.1 Nannospalax galili
TCAACTTAATTTTCATATCAGAATCACAAACAACAAAATAAATTCACATGCAAAAATCATAATGAAAGACTAATAAAATGAAAATCCAAAACACTATATCCCCACCAATCTCCATCAGTCCTGTAAAAGAGTTCTACAAGGAGAACTCCCTAGAGATAAACCAGGATGCAGAATTTAAAAGAACAATCATGAACATGATCAAGGAATTCAACAAATTTA
>NW_008382875.1:0-219 GCF_000622305.1 Nannospalax galili
TCTTATGCAACTGGCTGATTCAAAGTGAGGGAGCTGAGAAGCAGAGTGCAAATTTCAGCAGGGACTGCAGTCTAAAACATTTGATTTCAAACAGTGAGGGCCTTGAAGGAATTTGAATTTGTACTAAGTGACCTATTCACCTTTTATTTTTGCATATTTTTGTCGTATTTAACCCTCTGAAAGAAACGTTAGTGCCTTTGTTTTACACTTGCCAGAGAC
>NW_008382876.1:0-219 GCF_000622305.1 Nannospalax galili
CAGAGAGGGCACGTGAAATGACCCTTTGCACATCAGAGATGGCAGGGGACATGACCATGTGCACGTCAGAGGGGGCACGTGACATGACCGTGTGCACATCAGAGTGCGCAGGTGATATGAATATCTGCTCTTCAGAGGGGGCAGGTGACACGACCATCTTTATGGCAAAGAGGGCAGATGACACGAACATGTGCATGTCAATGAGGGCAGGTGACACGA
>NW_008382877.1:0-219 GCF_000622305.1 Nannospalax galili
TGCTCACAGGTGCCATCACTCTCCTCCAATGTGTCATCACAATGCTCCGATATGACATCACCATGCACAGTGTGCCATCACATTCAACCAATGTGTCAATCCAGTGCTCAGTGTGCGCTCACAATGCACCAATAGGTCATAACAGTTTTCAAAGTGCCATCACGATAGCCTTGTGTGCTATCAAAATGCTGCAATGTGTCAACACAATGCTCCAATGAG
>NW_008382878.1:0-219 GCF_000622305.1 Nannospalax galili
GGATATTTGCAAAATACAGTTAAGGTGAGGTCATTGGAGTGGCCCTCAATAAAATAGGCCCAGTGTCCTCATAAGGAGAGCAAAATGCCATGTGAGCAGGGGCATGGGGAGTCACATGACAAGAGAGTAGATTTGGAGCTATACGGCTGCAACTGAAGGATGTGCAGAATTTCTGGAAACTCCTGGAAGCTGAGAGATGCCAGGGCAGACACTTCTCAG
>NW_008382879.1:0-219 GCF_000622305.1 Nannospalax galili
TTAGTTATTTTCCAAGGCCTTCAGGTGCATCAGTAAGTTATCAATATGAGACGCCTCTAATTTCTGGTTTTTGGTTTTTTTAATTTAATTTTTTTAAATATTTGAGACAGGATTTTCCTACAGCATTTGTTTGCCCTGACCTTGCTATGGAGGACAGACTGGCCTTTGGCTCACAGTGAAATGCCTGTATTTCTCTTCTGAGTGCTGGGATTGAAGGCA
>NW_008382880.1:0-219 GCF_000622305.1 Nannospalax galili
CCATCCTGTGACATGGGCCTTAAATCCGATTAAAAGGTGGTTGCTTACTCCTATAATATTTGAGGCACTATTGTACCTGTGAGCTTATTTTGCCAAACCAGTTGTCATTGTAGCTCACAGGGCTCACAGCCGGGTAAGGTTGATGACTACCTCTCTCTGCCAGTAACGTGCACAGCACCTCCTAGTACTCTGAAAGCTAGCCAGGAGTAATTCAGCTTC
>NW_008382881.1:0-219 GCF_000622305.1 Nannospalax galili
TTCAGCACTTAGTGAAGACTAAGGTCTTAATGTTTAGGAAGCTTTATTAAGGAAAGCAAAGTTAATCATTCAAGCTAGACCCATCATTCTTCTTCCTAAACAAGACATGAAGGACCCTGACCGCACTAGTCCTTATGACTCCTACCAACTTCCAGTGTTTTACTTAGCCTGCCTGTGTAAGTCAGTCCTTATAAACTCTTTTACTTTTAACTTCTCAAA
>NW_008382882.1:0-219 GCF_000622305.1 Nannospalax galili
CCCAAGTGCTATCAGAAGCATAGATGGACATGTTTGTGATTTTCCATGTCAGGATTAATTGAATAACAATAAATTCATAAGCTATGTCTGTTTTATTGGCTGCAATTTTCCAAGTAGTCTCAATTTTCTATTAGTGAACACAGGTTTTTATTTTATTTATTTCCTTTTAGTCTTTTTGAGACAGGGTCTCCCTGTAACCCTAGCTGGCCTGGAACTCAC
>NW_008382883.1:0-219 GCF_000622305.1 Nannospalax galili
AAGGTCGACTAAGTTCCAGGGGACTATCAAGCATCTCTTGATATGTCCTTTAACTGGTGAGTCACCTGTCCTCTTGTTTGGGGAGGCCATGGAGACACCACAAGGTGTCACAAGACTTGAACCAGTGTCTAGCCGACAAAGAGGAGAGTCAACACAGAGGAAACGTTACCTCCATGCTTCCAAGCAAAGCCCAGGTCAAGTAGGACCTCTTGACTTATC
>NW_008382884.1:0-219 GCF_000622305.1 Nannospalax galili
GAAAAGAACAATAGGAGACAAGTGTTACTAAGGGAGAAATGGATAAAAATGGGGGGGTGTTTAAATGGGAGGGGGGATGGAGAGTTACACAAGGAAACTTGGGTATAAAGGAAAAGGAGCTCAAGAGAGGTGGGACGGTAGAAGACTGGTATTATCAAGGGAGAAATAGGGAAAATGGGAACACTTTGAATGGGGAAGCCATGGTAGAAGGGTTAGACA
>NW_008382885.1:0-219 GCF_000622305.1 Nannospalax galili
CCTGCCCTCTCTGCCATAAAGAAGGTCGTGTAACCAGCCCTCTCAAACGTGCACATGGTTGTATCACCTGCCCTCTCTGACGTGCACATGGTCGTGACACCTGCCCACTTTGCCATAAAATGATCGTGTCACCTGCCCCCTCTGACGTGCAGATGGTGGTGTTACTTGCCCCTCCGACGTGCAGATGGTCGAGTCACCTGCCCCTCTGACGTGCACATG
>NW_008382886.1:0-219 GCF_000622305.1 Nannospalax galili
ACATATGAAATTAAGACAGAATACATACTACAGTGCTAGGAGACACATGTGAGAGACCTTTCAATTGAACAAGATTGATCTTAATTTAAGAACACTATCCTGGTTTTACAACAGGGCCCTGTCTACAGAAAATTGTGCCCTAGTTCATCTGCAACAGAAGAATGCATGCTAATTAGAGAGGGCTGCTATAAAGTAGTAGGCAACTCCTTGGATCTTAGG
>NW_008382887.1:0-219 GCF_000622305.1 Nannospalax galili
AAATCAGGTAGCTCTAGTTGCATGGTTTTGTATCTGGGGTCTCTATTCTGATCCATGATCTACATGTTTATTTTTGTGCCAGTAGCATGCAGTTTTTATTACTATGTGTGGTGATTTGAGTGAGAATGTTCCCATAGACTCCAAGTATTTGGACATTTTGTTCCCAGTTGGTAGTGCTGTTTTGGGAGGTGTTAGGAGATATGGCCTTGTTGGAAGAAA
>NW_008382888.1:0-219 GCF_000622305.1 Nannospalax galili
TCTTGAGACTCCCCAGTTTGTAGCTCCTGGGGTGGCTAATACTTTATGTTGAAAGCTATAGGGTGTCTCTCAGGGGCATTGGGAATGGTGAAAACTTACAGGGCACTAATATTTTAACAGGAGAAGGGCCTGTCTTTGTACTTTCCAAGCCTCCTATATATTGATCTCCATGCTGGAAGGATATAGCTATAGATACCAATTGTTCGGCTAGAGCTTCAT
>NW_008382889.1:0-219 GCF_000622305.1 Nannospalax galili
CCTCTTCCCTCTGTCACTCACTTCCATGGATGCTAATGGATCTGAACTGCAGCTGAGAACACTGGACCACAGTGCTGTTGATCAGGTTCCTCCAGCAGCGGAAGGTGAGAACGGCAGGAGAAGTGACACAGTGTCAGTCCAGGCCCTGGAAAGTCCGGAAGAAGCAGGCCAGTCATCTCCCAAGGGGACCCGGATGGCTCAGCACCAGGACTATCTTTG
>NW_008382890.1:0-220 GCF_000622305.1 Nannospalax galili
CGCACCGCTGACATTTGTGTATAACGTGCACACATCCTCCCTTGCAGAGACCTAATACTGTGGAATAACGTGGATATCTGTTATTCTGTATTATCCATAGAAAGATCTCTATGTGTCCGGTACCAGTATAATTAAAAATACTTTCTGTCACTATGGAATCTGGACACTAAAAATGACTTTACAATGATTTTACATCCGAGCCAGTATCTGGTTTTTATTT
>NW_008382891.1:0-220 GCF_000622305.1 Nannospalax galili
TATGCAATAAACAAGAGCTCTGCTTGCAACACAGTGAGTCTCCTGGAGTCTATGTCATTGACTCTGTGCCTACTCATCCACTGCCCCCATGGTGGGAGAGGACTGGCCTAACAGCAACACCTCACAAGCCAGGTGGCCAAAGGATCCTTCATAGCTTGTTTAAATGTTGTTCCCAGTTCTAATAGTTCCGGTGCTGAGTATTCTCTGATTACCATGGTCT
>NW_008382892.1:0-220 GCF_000622305.1 Nannospalax galili
ACAAAGGCATTCTTTTAATGAGTTTTCATACTCAGAAACAGGCTGGAGGGAATCAAGTGCTTGTTCTTGGTCTGGTGCTTGGGAACTGGCAGAATGCAGCCTCACTATAAATCTTCTGGCTTGAAACCCTGGGCTCCTTCTGAAGCCTTCATGGTATTTCCCTTGTTTCGCTGTTTTGTGTCCTGGTGCTCTTTGTTGTGATCATCTATATACTGCTCGA
>NW_008382893.1:0-220 GCF_000622305.1 Nannospalax galili
AGAATATTGTTTCACCCTGGAAAACTGAAAAAGACATTATACATGCAAAGTTTCCAATTTACTTTTCTATCATTGCAGAACTGCTGAAAGCCAAATTATAGAGAAGATAGTATGAACTTATTACTTCTCAATCTTCTCACTAAGATCAGGTGTAGTCCTATGTGCTTTTACAATTTTGTCCTTTATGTTAATGAGTTCTATAATGAAACAAAGCACCGCC
>NW_008382894.1:0-220 GCF_000622305.1 Nannospalax galili
AGTAATATATTTGTGACAACTGTTCACCTTACTTTGAAATTTAAAAATATAACATAGTTAAATCCTTGTTAAATGATTAATATAATTACTATAATGTAAACAGGTGGCAACAAATAAAAGTCAAATGATAGAATTTTTATGTTGTGGATACCTCTAAATGCTAACTAACGTGAATGCTTTTACCAAAAATAATTTCAAAGTGCCTGTTACCGAGACTTAT
>NW_008382895.1:0-220 GCF_000622305.1 Nannospalax galili
TTGAAAGCATCTGGAAGCCAGAAATTGGCAAACCACGTTAAATCTTATTTGAACTGTGCAGAAAAGCTGTCTGTGACCTACCTCCCTGTTTAGGCAACTTGCAGGCCATGGGGAGGTCTGTGTCTCAGAGATAACAAATCGGAGAAAACAGACACTGTTTTTGGCATATCCCAGTAAAGATATTTCTATATTTTGATTTCATGGTGGCTGTTAATGAGAA
>NW_008382896.1:0-220 GCF_000622305.1 Nannospalax galili
AATAGTGTGTATAGTGTGGTGGCTACAGGTAATAATTATGTATTTACACTTAAGATTTCCTCAAAAGTAATGTTAAATGTTCTCATCACAAAACATGGTGAGTTATGGGAGGTCATAGACGCAGTATTAGCTTGACTTAGTCGTTCCACAGTGTACTACAGACACACCACAAGAGGTATCATGGGTTCCATTCCAGGCCACCACAGTAAAATGAATAGCA
>NW_008382897.1:0-220 GCF_000622305.1 Nannospalax galili
ATATATGATAAAAATGCAATGAAATCCGATGGAGTGCAGATAGAGGACGGGATTTAAATATGATCAATGTGTTGTATGAAATCCATAAAAATTCAATAAAAATATATATTTAAGAAATTTCCAAATGATACTACGGACACTGACGGTCCGGGGGTCCTGTGGCTTCCCGGAGCCTTACTGGGACCACAGAGCACCAAGAAGAAACAGCACCAAGAAGAGT
>NW_008382898.1:0-220 GCF_000622305.1 Nannospalax galili
T
The DNA here is from genome assembly GCF_000622305.1 of Nannospalax galili. Classification (NCBI taxonomy): domain Eukaryota; kingdom Metazoa; phylum Chordata; class Mammalia; order Rodentia; family Spalacidae; genus Nannospalax; species Nannospalax galili. Next base: position 2 of record NW_008382898.1, read on the forward strand.
AAATTATTCTTTTCAACTGTGCCTCCTAATTCCAAAGATGAATTAAAACAGTTGTATCCTTAGCCTCTCCATGGGGCTTCATGTATATTCAAGCAGGCGTTGTAGGACTACTATTTTGATATCATAGATGAGGCACTTATGAGAAAGGATGATTCAAATGAATCAATGTTGTTCGTGATTACCAAGACCCAGAGATGTAACGAACCCACCAAAAAAAAA
>NW_008382899.1:0-220 GCF_000622305.1 Nannospalax galili
ATAAAACATAATCCGGGACAGGCAGATAGGGGTTGTAATAACTTGATGTCCTTGATTACATTTAGCTCCATGATCACATAATTAATATATGTTAAGCAAAGAGTGAGCCCCATGACAAAGAAGTCCACGAGCATTGGCCAAGCAGAAGTTACATCAGTTTGCAGCTCCAAACTCACATGAAAATAGGTTTCTAGCTACAGTTCCATAGAGTTCCTCTTTG
>NW_008382900.1:0-220 GCF_000622305.1 Nannospalax galili
TGGTTCCCAATTGCATCATCACTCAACTCCCCTAAGCTGCCACAGCCCCTGAAGGGGCTGACTCTGATGTCCCTCATCTATCTTTCAGGGGCTAGCTCAGCGAGCAGTCAGGGAACAGTACCCAGAACAGAGACCAGACCATCTCTGAATACTTCTCATTTGACTCTGTACAGCATCAGAGCCCATAATTAACCCACCTTCCACCAAGCACTTTTGGGCC
>NW_008382901.1:0-220 GCF_000622305.1 Nannospalax galili
GTGCCCAGTATAGTAACATGCTGGATTGGTTTTTAGCCTAGAAGCAATAAACTGTATCACATAGCCTATGTGTACAGTAGACAACACCTCCAGATTAGCATTAGTATGTTCAATGACCACATGATAACGGACTGCCTAGCTATGTGTTTCTCAGATGTACCCCTGTCCTCTCTTCCTCATATCAGTTAGTAGCACCTCTAGGCAGCCAGGCTTGTATTAC
>NW_008382902.1:0-220 GCF_000622305.1 Nannospalax galili
TGAGCCAGATCGACCTCGGTGCTCTCTGTGGATCGTCTCGCGTGTGGAGCCCAGGGCCACGCGGGAATCTGGACGGCGGCTCCATCCTCTCGATGCCTGCACCCGCTGTTCCCTGGTGTTCCAGGCCCTGAGAGGCTGCAAATGAGCCACCAGCCGCCCCTGCAGAAGAACCAGGCAGGAGGCCCCTGCTAGTGGTGCCCCAGGAAGCACCCGTGTCTCA
>NW_008382903.1:0-220 GCF_000622305.1 Nannospalax galili
ATGGGAGGCACCACATTATTTAACTCCTGGTAATCTACAGTCATTCTCCAGAAGCTATCCTGATAGGCCAAACGGGGCTATTGAAAGGGCTCTGGGCTAGGCATGTAAGTTCTACTTGCTCAAGCTCCTGGATGGTTTCAGTAATTTCATCTTGACCCTCATGCAGCTGGTACTGTTTGATATTCATCACCCTCTGTGGGGTGGGCAATTTGACTGGCTC
>NW_008382904.1:0-220 GCF_000622305.1 Nannospalax galili
TCTATCCAGATTGCTGAGGAAAATGTCATCAATAGTTTTACCCAACCATGAACCCTGGGAGCTACAGTAATGACCATCTTGGCAAGATGTGTCCATGGGTGCAACAGTAACGCTAATGTTATATGAGTAACCAACTGCTTTCTAATAGGATTTAAAGCCTGCTCTATGCGAGGAAACATACCTATTACTGCAAATCTGGCCAAGAACCCATAGTAGGGGA
>NW_008382905.1:0-219 GCF_000622305.1 Nannospalax galili
GGCATATTGGAGCAATATACTAGCACAGGGACCTATGGTGTTGGCAGATTAGAGCATTGTAATGTCACATTGGAGCATTGTAATTGCATATTGGCACATTTCGCAGTCATATTGTAAAACGGTGATGGAACCATGGAGCATTGTGATGTAACAATGAAACACTGAAATAATATTGTAACATTGTGATGGAACATTTGGGACCATAGTGTCAGCACATTG
>NW_008382906.1:0-220 GCF_000622305.1 Nannospalax galili
GAAAAGCAAGACAAATATGCAAACAATATTTATAGAAAGGCTTCTCATAACCAGAAGCGTATCTTAACAGCTCAGACATGCTCACAGGCTATGCGCCAGCCACTTCATGGATAAAAAATAACATATTCAGAAATTCAGTTACTACTACTTATCATAGAGACTTTTAGTGAAAGGAAAAAGAAATCCCCAAGTCACACATTAGTTACTGTGTGGCATTTCT
>NW_008382907.1:0-220 GCF_000622305.1 Nannospalax galili
GGTGGGCTTAGTCAGACACAGTAACCATGCCAGAGACCAGTGCTGCCCAGTTGCCTTGATTTTTGGTCCAGGAGTGACCTCCAAGTCAAATCAAACAGAGAAGTTGAAAAGGGAGAGAGAGGAAGAGAAACAGAGAGAGAGAGAAGAAAGAAGGGTTTGAGAGTGATGAAGGGGCAGGTCTACCCCTCAGGTGGGCTTAGGCAGACACAGTTACTGTGCT
>NW_008382908.1:0-220 GCF_000622305.1 Nannospalax galili
ACTAGGTTGTCTTTCTCAGGAAACATAATAATTTCTGTAATAGACTTATTATCTTGGTTATCCATGTTGTTAATGTTTTGTCAATTAGACCTAGGCTGCTGCACTTGGGTGGTTGGGTAGCGGCATTTCTTGATATTGGTAAGTGATATCATTTTGTTGAAATTTTTTTGTATTTGTTTTTTTCTGTTTCCCCAACTTGTCAGGTTATGGCCCAGCTGAG
>NW_008382909.1:0-220 GCF_000622305.1 Nannospalax galili
AAAAAAAATTATTTTGTGTGTGGTTGTGTGCGTGCAAATGTGTGTGTGCCAGTGCATATATGGAGGTCAGAGGACAGCTTGCAGAAGTCAGTTCTCTACACCATCTGGATCCTGGAGATTGAACTCACGTATCAGGCATGGCAGCGGGCACCTTTCTCCACTGAGCCATCTCTTTGGGCCATTGTGTCTGGACTGTCTGGACTGACTGAACATTCACATA
>NW_008382910.1:0-220 GCF_000622305.1 Nannospalax galili
GACCTCAGTAGATGAACTTGCACTGAGGAACAGCTGGGGACACTAACTTGATACAATAGGCTTTAACACAAATGACAGAATGTATGAATTCCAGCGGGGGGGCTGCTATGGGAGGGTGCCAGTGTGGAAGGGAGTATAAAGATGATTAAGATTGAGATATTGTGTATGGAGTACACAAAAATTCAATTAAAAAATTAAGAATAAAATAAAAATAAAAATA
>NW_008382911.1:0-220 GCF_000622305.1 Nannospalax galili
AGCAGCATTTCTAGAGAACTGTTAGGTACTTTGACATGTTCATCGGTTCTGCAAAACCAAAACTTTGCACTTAATGCCCCAATTTTCTCTGGGTTCCATTCACCCAGTCCATGGCAAGTCTGCTCTTGGTGTTTTGAAGTTGTGGAATTTTTCAGGTAAATGATTAGGCACATGACATGAGGTATGTATTGCAGAAACTTCTCGGAGTTTATAGAACATG
>NW_008382912.1:0-220 GCF_000622305.1 Nannospalax galili
GTAGAAAACCAGTACTGGGTTCTCCTCTATTTCCTGTGACCTGTTTCACTTCAGGATTCTGAGCCTGATATCAATGTCAGTTATTGGCTCCACCCTAAAAGTGGACCGTAAAAGTCAACTAAATAGTGGTTGGTTGCTTCTATAATATCCATGCCACTACTGTACCAGTGGCATATCTTGCCAGGTCATATGTTACTGTGATTCGTAGGACTCACAGCTG
>NW_008382913.1:0-220 GCF_000622305.1 Nannospalax galili
TCTCTAAAGCTATCAATAAACTTAAGAGGTAGTCAACTTATTAAATATATGTAGATCGAGCACAATAAAAATAACACTCTTCACTTATCAGGAGGATGTCGATTACTAGAAGTACTATTGATGAAGACGCCAGTTAATGACCATCCCCATGTATTCTGGCTCCAGTAAGGATAAGTGGTTCAGCTCAAGAGGTGATTGCGTGCTACCCAGAAAATATCTT
>NW_008382914.1:0-220 GCF_000622305.1 Nannospalax galili
CAGCCATTTGTGTTTCATCTTTGGGAACTCTGTTTTTTGGAGGTTTTTTTTGATATTTACTTTTTTTGGTTCTTTATATGTTCTAAATATTAAACCTGTGTCAGACATACAGCTGGTAAAGATATTTTTGCATTCTGGAAGTTGCCTCTTCACTCAAATGATGGTGTTGTTTGCTGTACAGAAGCTGTTTTGTTTCACGAGATCGCATTGGTCAATTGTG
>NW_008382915.1:0-220 GCF_000622305.1 Nannospalax galili
GACATCTATAATCCAAATATCTGAAATCTATGGTGCTCCAAAACACAAAACTTTTAGTGTTGATTCAATGCCTAAAGTCTAGTAGTTCAGCAGCACTGTGCATGCTGTAGTTTGTATCTTGAATGTCCTCAAAGAGTCATGTGTAGCCACACATGCCAGCTCTGCAGGATGAGTCAGCATGCATGGACCAAGATGAGGCAGACCATGGAAAAGCTGATAG
>NW_008382916.1:0-220 GCF_000622305.1 Nannospalax galili
GGGACTCCCTATACCCCAAGTTGGTAATCTTTAAATTTCTGTTCTTTCCTGTCTCCTGCTCCAAGCACTGTACCACTCAACCTCACGACCCTCACGTGGATTCTAAGTAGATTCTCCTTTGCATTCCTTCCCTTCCCTTCCCTTTATTCCTTTCCCTTTCTTTGACAAGATCTTTTTTTAAATAAATAATTTATTGAGAATTTCATACATGCATATAAGG
>NW_008382917.1:0-219 GCF_000622305.1 Nannospalax galili
GGAGCATTGTGATGTCACATTGGAGCATTGTGATGACACATTGGGGGATGGTGAGGGGATATTGATCACCGTGTTTGCATATTTAGTATAGAGACAACACAATGGATCATTAAAACGACAAAATGGCACACTGTGATGGCAGAATGAGCATTGTGATGGCACAATGGGACATTGAGAAGTCATATTGTAACATTGTGCTGGAACATCGGAGCAATATAA
>NW_008382918.1:0-220 GCF_000622305.1 Nannospalax galili
CAATTGTTTCTGAAAAGCTGTTTTGTTTCTTGCCTGCTCTAAACTGTGCTTTTATTTGCCCTGGTGAGAGAAGGATCTGTAGGCTTTTGAGGGTCTGAGGTGCAGGGCGCAGCAGGAGCCTGAGGCAGCAGCTCACATGGTGTCTGCAGTAGGGAGGAGAGCGATGAAGGCTGCTGCTCAGCTGGCTTCGTCCTTTTGCTTCAGTCCAGGACCCCAGGGC
>NW_008382919.1:0-220 GCF_000622305.1 Nannospalax galili
CTGAGGGTTCATCCATGCCTGACCCCTAGTATAACAAACAGAAAAGCTAGCTTAGTATGCAAACTGACTAACAGACGATCCTTGCTGCATGACTTTGTGATCCTGTATTTGGGTTTCAATGAATCACAGCAGCTGAGCCAAAATTGTGAGCGCCAACTCATCAGACTATCAAATCAGGAAACGTCAGCTGTGAACACTCTAGCTGTCTCTTTTTGTCCAT
>NW_008382920.1:0-219 GCF_000622305.1 Nannospalax galili
CCCCAATTTGATGTAACAATGCTCCAATGTGTCATCACAATGCTCCAATGCGACATTGCATGCTAAAATGTACCAGCAATAAGGCCCCATCTGCCATTATATTTCTCGTATATGCCATCACAATGTTACAATATGACTTCACAGTATTCCATTTTGCCATCACAATGGTCATTCTGCCATCACAGTGAGCCCTTGTGTCATTTTAATGATCCATTGTGT
>NW_008382921.1:0-220 GCF_000622305.1 Nannospalax galili
CAATTGTTTCTGAAAAGCTGTTTTGTTTCTTGCCTGCTCTAAACTGTGCTTCTATTTGCCCTGGTGAGAGAAGGATCTGTAGGCTTATGAGGGTCTGAGGTGCAGGGCGCAGCAGGAGCCTGAGGCAGCTGCTCACATGGTGTCTGCAGTAGGGAGGAGAGCGATGAATGCTGCTGCTCAGCTGGCTTCGTCCTTTTGCTTCAGTCCAGGACCCCAGGGC
>NW_008382922.1:0-220 GCF_000622305.1 Nannospalax galili
GCGCTTATGGACCCCATGCCCCATTTACACAATCTATCCTAGAGTCCTTCTGGGCTCTGCATTGCACACCTAGTGACGGGCAGCAGCTTTGCAGGGCAGTATTGTTGGGAGGCAGTATATTCTCTGGAGAAGCGAGTATCAGGAGAACTGCCTCCAGACCGCTGCGTGCCATGCCGTCATGGGATTTCCACAAAGGAATGTTGAGATGCTAACAGGCACG
>NW_008382923.1:0-220 GCF_000622305.1 Nannospalax galili
TAGCTAATGGAATTATTTTCAGTGCTATTTACATTTTATTTATTCTTAACCCAATCTGTTAATGTTTCCTTTTGCCCTTCCTATCTCCTCTGATTTATGTTCATAGATTGACAAGGTTTTATTAATTTCCTTCAGTTATTTAGCTCTTCAAAAGAAAAAAGATGCTACTTCAAATCTATATGGAAACTTAACTCTTTCTTTAGGCTACTAATTACCTATA
>NW_008382924.1:0-220 GCF_000622305.1 Nannospalax galili
AAAAAAAAAAAAGATAATATGAGGGCTGGGGATGTACTTTGGTTGACAGAGCACTTGTCTAGCATACACAAAGCCCTGGGTTTGATCCCCAGCAGTGCATAAACTGGGCCTGTTAGTGCATGCTGTCATGCCTTCACTCAGGAGGTAGAGGCAGGAAGAGCAGTGATTCAGTCATCCTCTGCTACATAATGAGTTCAAGGATATCCTGGGATACTTGAGA
>NW_008382925.1:0-220 GCF_000622305.1 Nannospalax galili
TCACCATTGCAGTGAGTTCACATGAGCAACTGGCCAGCTGTCTGGAAAACTGTTGTCTTGTGGTCATCCACCACCTTTGGCTCTTAAAATCTTTCTGCCTCTTCTTCTGCAATGATCCCTGACCCTTGGGAGGCAGAAATTTGAAATAACTGTCATATTTAGGGATAAGAACTTTGAAGTCTCTTGTTCTTTGCACGTTGGTCACTTGTGGGTGTCTTTG
>NW_008382926.1:0-220 GCF_000622305.1 Nannospalax galili
GCAGCTTTGCCTTTAAGCCATCCCCACCTTTGCGGGATCGGAAATCTCTTTTTCCTATCACCTCCCATCAGGAGAATTAAAGGCAGCTTTGCCTCTAAGCCGCCCCACCCTTGGGGACTGGCAGTCTCTTCTCCTTTTCCACCTTTTATTTTCGGTCTGAGTCTTCGCATGGGACTGTTAAAGACAAAGAAGCAACTGAGGCTTTCTGGTCAAGGCTACT
>NW_008382927.1:0-220 GCF_000622305.1 Nannospalax galili
TGGAGCATTGTGCAGTCATACTGTAACATTGTTATGGAACATTGGAGCAACATAAAGGCACACGGGGTGATAGTATTGTTACAAGGGAGCCTTGTGATATCACATTGCAACCTTAGAAGTCCTATTGTAACATTTTTATGGCATATTGGAGCAATAAAAGGGCACATGGGGCGAATGTTTTGGGACATTGGAGAATTGGGATGTCATATTGGAGCACTGT
>NW_008382928.1:0-220 GCF_000622305.1 Nannospalax galili
GCATCTTCTGAACTCCACGGGCATTGCATGACACAGGTGCACTTACTTACATGCAGACAATAGACGCACACACATAAAATAAAAACAATAAATAATTTTTTTTTTTAATTAGAAAGTGCCTAAGTAAGTGACCTGATGCTGCAACTCAAGATGCTGGAAAGGCAAGAAAAACTGAAACCCAAACCCAGCAGAAGAGAAGAAATAACAAAAATCAGAGCAG
>NW_008382929.1:0-220 GCF_000622305.1 Nannospalax galili
CCTGATCCTCCTGCCTTTAGTTCCCAAGTGCTAGAATTACCTTCATGTGCCTTCACACTTGGGGAGTGAAATAGAAAATACTTACAGCAGGGCCTTGAACATAATAAGCAGAATTCAGATTGGTATATCACTCTGTGACTCTCCAACAGAAGATAGTATTGGGAAACTATCAATATTATATATTAATTATACATTAAAAGCTTAATGAATTTTTTGTGAT
>NW_008382930.1:0-219 GCF_000622305.1 Nannospalax galili
ACGGTAGAGGGGGCAGGAGACACGACCATCTGCACGGTAGAGGTGGCAGGTTACACGACCATCTGCACGACAGAGGGAGAAGGTGACAAGACCATCTGCACATCAAAGGGGTCAGTAGACATTACCGTCAGATTGTCAGAGGGGGCAGGTGACACGACGAAGTGCACATCAGAGAGAGCAGGTGACCCAACCATGTGCACGTCAGATGGGGTAGGTGTC
>NW_008382931.1:0-220 GCF_000622305.1 Nannospalax galili
TCCACAGCTTTATGCAATAGCCTCTCTGGGCCTCCTTGTGGGGACTAATTATTCCACACACTGCCTAGACTTTCAGCTCTCTAGAACCATGATGCAATCCTCCATGAACCCTCCAATCTTACATCTTTCATGTCTTCAAAACTAGTACAGTATGGGTAATGCCAAAAAGTTTCTGCTGCAAGCCTAGGATGGAGTCTGACCCTCTTGGACCACAGTGGTA
>NW_008382932.1:0-220 GCF_000622305.1 Nannospalax galili
ATTTTGCCTTTTCTGTGCCTGCCACTAACCATAATCTCCCAGTCCAACATTTTCAATGGAAGGTCCTTCCACAAGGCATGAAAAACAGCCTGACCATTTGCCAATATTATGTGGCCATATATGCATGCCTTTGTTGACTAAGGTGTATATCTTACACTATATGGATGATGTTCTTATTGCTCATAAAGACCCTAAGATCCTACAAGGAGCTTTTCAAAAA
>NW_008382933.1:0-220 GCF_000622305.1 Nannospalax galili
CTAAAGACCTATGAGTTTTCTGGTCATCAACACAGTCTCATGAATAAGAAGGGGGGTGGACTCTAAGACATGGCATAACAAAAAGTTTAGAGTCCCAGTGGTAAGGCAGGAGACAGATTTCTAAATTATGTGACAGTTGACAGCCAGCTCTGAGAAGTGCCTGGTGTCCAGGAGAGAAGCATCTCCACTGAGACTTAAGTATGTATCTGACAGGGTTAAA
>NW_008382934.1:0-220 GCF_000622305.1 Nannospalax galili
GCTCAGTCACTCTGTAAGTGGTGCTATCCCTCTGCATATGGACCTGGGCTATATAAGAGAAGCAACTTAGCAATCCAGGCGAAACAAGCCAGTAATCAGCATTCCTCCATGGTCTCTGCTTCAGTTCCTACTTCCAGATCCCTGCTTGAGTTCCTGCCCTGACTTCCCTCAAGGATGGACTGTGCCTAGAAAGACTGAGATGAAATAAACCCCTTCCTCT
>NW_008382935.1:0-220 GCF_000622305.1 Nannospalax galili
CTCTTCTCCTTGCCCACCAGTGCCTCTGGGTTATGCTACTTGGGGGAATGGTCCTACTCTAATCATAAACTTTACTATGGCAACTATACAACAATGTAGATCTTCATGAGGGCATATGCAGCACTTCCTTAATCCCCATGAAGGGAAAGAAAAATCTATTCTTAGAGTTTAAATTTCCACCCCAAATGAGCTTTTCATTTTTATCCCTTTCTTTTTTTTT
>NW_008382936.1:0-220 GCF_000622305.1 Nannospalax galili
GATTAAAATCTAATGCCCTTTGGCAGATTGATGTCACTCATGTCCCTCAATTTAGCAGAGAGAAATATGTATTTGTAACTATAGACACCTACTCTTTTTTTCTCTGGACCACAGCTCAGACTGGCTAAATTTCGAGAAAGCTGATAAATCATATGCTTTCATCGTTTGTCATTATGGGGCTCCCTGCACAATTAAAGACAGACAATGGCCCAGCATTTAC
>NW_008382937.1:0-220 GCF_000622305.1 Nannospalax galili
CAATTTTGGGAAGTTAAAATTTTAAATGAATCAAAAACAATAAACATAGACAATGCTGTTTCACTTTTCACAAAAAAATGTGTGAACAGAATTTGAAAAAAGATAAACTGTGTAACAAATGTAACTCTGACTTCCCTTTCTCTCTGTTCTCCATTAGGTGGTTTGAAGACTGAATAAAAACAAATTTGTAGAAACTGAATGAAATGTGCAATTGCAATAG
>NW_008382938.1:0-220 GCF_000622305.1 Nannospalax galili
GTCTGCAGAGAGTGGATCCATGGACAGGACTCCTATATTACACTCCTCCAACCCAGGGCTCAGGGACCATTGTGGAAGAGGGGGCAGGCCGAAAGATTGTAAGACTCAGAGGTGGTAGGAGGCTGGAGACATGGCTCAGCAGTTAAGAACACTGGTTGTTCCTCTAATTGTAGGGTCTTAAAGACCCAAAAGAAAAGTATAGCCAAAGATTAATGGTGTC
>NW_008382939.1:0-220 GCF_000622305.1 Nannospalax galili
CCTCTCCAAAAGGAGTTTGTACTCAATATTTAAAACCACCGACTAAAGAGTGGGTACAGGGGCCATAACATTACTCTCGCTCAACCAGCAAGATAGACCCAGGACTCAGCAACAATTAATGGCAGCACCCAGGAAACCTGAGAGGTCTGAGCCAGACCTTAGAGCACACTTAGACCTTTCACCATGGCAGTAAGAATGGTGGTGTCTTTTATCCTAATAG
>NW_008382940.1:0-219 GCF_000622305.1 Nannospalax galili
AAGCCAAGACAAGTGTACAAAGTTTGTCCCAATTCAGAGAACGCATAAGCTTTTAAAAATACCAAAGCCAGGTAAAGCTACAACAATAAAACAACACTATAGGTCTATGTCCTTAATGAACATAGATGCAAAAATTCTCAACAAAAGATTGGCAAATGAATTTACACTAAAGGACATCTGGGTACAAATGCTTGACTGGGTAGGACCTAACATGTATGA
>NW_008382941.1:0-220 GCF_000622305.1 Nannospalax galili
GAGGGGACATTGAGCACCGTGTTTGCATGTTGAGCATGGTGACAACACAATAGATAAATGTAATGACACAATGGAGCATTGTGGTGGCACAGTGGGAATTGTGGTGGCACAATTGAACATCGTGAAGTCATATTGTAACATTCTGATGGGCACATTGGTGCAATAGTGTTGCCATAGTGTTGCCACAATGGAGCATTGCTATGTCACATTGTAGCATTGT
>NW_008382942.1:0-220 GCF_000622305.1 Nannospalax galili
AGAGCTAAGATGCATCTCCTTTAAAATTGGCTGTAAATTTTCAGGTTTACAGTTGAATTAATATAGTTATACAATATTGTACTCAGTATAAAACCTATAAGATATAAAATTAAGTGAGGTTTTGACCTTTAAAAAAGATCTCCATTTCTGTATTAAAATATACATTTTTATGCAGAAAAATTCATTTTTAATGCAATTAACACTAAGATGTTTGCACATG
>NW_008382943.1:0-220 GCF_000622305.1 Nannospalax galili
TGAGGTGAAGGATTTGCTTGGGAGAAGGGTCTGAAAATAAAGCACATGGGCCTTGCAAAGCTGCAGTGAGGTGGGCTGGAAATGCCCCAGGATTGTAAGCACAGAGATCCAGGGAGCGAGTTGCCTCAGGGCAGTAGAGGGAAGTTAATTTCTCTTCCAGCCACCATTGGGTCAGCACATGAGATGGCTTCCCCAAGTTCTGGCAAGGGGGAACATGGTT
>NW_008382944.1:0-220 GCF_000622305.1 Nannospalax galili
AGGATCAAGGCCAAGATATATCTCAACCTGAAGTTCTTCTCGTCTGTGTTCTAACTATACTGACTGTAAATACTGTAAAAGGTGAAAAATGTATCTTCAATACTAAAGTTGGGGGTGTACCCATTATAGGATTAGGATTAGTACTTGAGTGTATTACAGAAAACTGTGAATGGCCACCTGGACCTATTATATGGGCAAAGGATGGACAAATGATATATAG
>NW_008382945.1:0-220 GCF_000622305.1 Nannospalax galili
ATTGTAACATTGTGATGGCATATTGGAGCATTGTTATGTCATATTGGAGCACGCGGTGTCAAAATGGAACATTGTGAAATCATATTGTTATATTGTGGCATATTGAAGCAATGTAATAGCACTTGGGGCTATAGTTTTGGCATACTGGAGCTTTGTGATGACACATTGCAGCGATGTGATGGCATATTGGAGTTTTATGATGTCACACTGGGTGATTGTG
>NW_008382946.1:0-219 GCF_000622305.1 Nannospalax galili
TGATGGTCATGTCTCCTGTCCACTCTGATGTTCAGATGGTCATGTCGGCTGTGTTCTCTGACGTGCACATGATCGTGTCAACTGCCAACTCTGATGTGCAGTTGGTCGTGTCACCTGCCGACTCTGACTTCCAGATCTTAGTGTCACATGGCCCCGCTGACCTGCAGATGGTCTTGTCACCTGCCCCCTTTGACGTGCAGATGGTCGTGTCACCTGCCC
>NW_008382947.1:0-219 GCF_000622305.1 Nannospalax galili
TGTAGCCCAGGCTGCCTTCAAACTCATGATCCTACCTCGCCTCCTGAGTGCTAGAATTACAGGTATGTACCACTATGCTTGGCTAGGAACTTTTATTTTAAAAACAAAACAAAGAAACAAAATAGAAACAGACGGCCAAGGTAATTTTCCAAAGGAAGGACAGAAATCAGGTTTTGTTTGTTTGTGTTTTGTGGTGTGTGTGTGTGTGTGTGTGTGTGT
>NW_008382948.1:0-220 GCF_000622305.1 Nannospalax galili
AATAGCCTGAAAGAATACATGTCCACAAAACCAGCCCTACAAAGAATACTTTAAGCAGTACAGAGAGCAGAGAGAAACAACTATACCCTAGGGGCAACGAAAAAAATAAACAAATATATAATCTAGGAAACACAAATTACACATAGAACATAAACTGCAATCAAAATGACAGCAACCAATACACACTTTTCAATAATAACTTAAATATCAATGGACTGAA
>NW_008382949.1:0-220 GCF_000622305.1 Nannospalax galili
GTTAATGCTGTTGTAATGAAATGCTTCTTCTAATTAAAAAAATAAAAAAATACAAAGAAAATGTTTAATAATAAAGTTATAGCAAAAAAAAAGTGCCAATACTGTACCAATGTCTTTTGCTGTGCCAGTCATTGATGTGCCTATTAGGCCTTAAAGCTGGGGTTAGACGACCAATTGATGTCCTCCCTTAGCAGCTTATGTAGTGCTCTCCAAAGCTTTG
>NW_008382950.1:0-220 GCF_000622305.1 Nannospalax galili
TAATTTTAAAAAGAAGTGGGGTCTTTGGAGAAGAGAATAAATCACAAGGACTCTCCCTTCATGAAAGGGACCAAGAAGCCTTATATTAATAGAAATTGCTGGAGGACTGGAGAGATAACTCAGTGGTTAAGAACACTGGCTGCTCTTGCAGAGGACCTAGGGTTCAATTCCTAGCACCCACATCCACATGGTAGCTAACAACTGTCCGAAACTCTTGCTC
>NW_008382951.1:0-220 GCF_000622305.1 Nannospalax galili
CTCTTTTGATTGTATATTGGAGGGGCCAGATGGCTTTAGTCCTGCTGCTGAGGAGTTCCCACAGAGGCCCAAGTCAGGTGAGGATCAGCTCTCGGGCTTTCTCCTAAGGTCTGGATTCCTCTAGTCAGCAAGCACAGTACAATTTAGGAGGATTGCTAGGTAGAGGTAGGATTCAGGACGCTCAGGCAGTCAGGGAAGGAGGCTGGTCTCAGGAATCCAG
>NW_008382952.1:0-220 GCF_000622305.1 Nannospalax galili
GCGCACACGCCTGTGTGGCTGACCACATGTCATTTGTTCTACTGGTGCTTCCCCCAAAAGTTCATGTGTCAGAAACAAATCTTCACTACAGCAGGCGATGGGGCCTGTCATGCGCTGGAACAGCAGGGCGGCTTCACCAGAAACCAAACAGATACCGGCACCGTGTGCTTGGACTTCCAAGTCCAGAACTGTGAGCCGAATAAACCCTTTTTTTTTTTTT
>NW_008382953.1:0-220 GCF_000622305.1 Nannospalax galili
AGGAAAGAGGGAAATTATGCCTTTCTTGGATTTCTTTTTTACGGACCAGGTGCGCAAGAAAGTTCCAGACCTCTGGATCAGATATGTCTGCTGGTAGGATCCAGGGTGCGAATTGATACACCTCATTTCAAAATTTTAAGCTTTCCTTTTGGGAGATCATAAGCCCTCCTGATTTAAGTAAGGCTCTAAGGGAACGAATTTGGAGTTTTCTCTGGCGTGA
>NW_008382954.1:0-220 GCF_000622305.1 Nannospalax galili
AGCAGAGCTGGAAGTCAGAAAAGTGGTTGTATCTGAAAACAAATTCTAAGAAATAGAAGCAGCTTCAGGGAGCCAACAGAAGTCATCGTCTGATGTCTGTTGTTATCATGCTCTTGGACAACCGATACCTTATTAGAGGTATGACAAAAACAACAAAGCCTGGGGATTGTTCCAGGGAAGGTAATGAGAGCCCAGTTCAGAAAAGGAACCTGTTAACGTT
>NW_008382955.1:0-220 GCF_000622305.1 Nannospalax galili
TGTATAAAAGTCCATCATGGTAGAGAGGCATGGTGGCAGAGGGCATGGAGCAGAAAGCTGAGCACGCTCATCTTCAAGCCGGCACAGGAAGCAGAGAGGGAACCTGGAAATGGGTTGAGGCTAAGAACTCTCAAAGCCTGCCCCCACAGACTGGCTTCCTCTAGCATGGTTAAACCTCCTAAACTTCCTCAAACAGTGACACCAACGGAGGCCAAGTGTA
>NW_008382956.1:0-220 GCF_000622305.1 Nannospalax galili
TGATCTCCTGCAGGTCTTGTGCAGGTAACCACAGCTGCTGTGAGTTCATGATTGCGATAGCCGTGCCATGTGCCATAAAATTCTCTGTGCTTGCAGCTGGCATGGGTACAGTTGTTTCCATCCCTTGGGTCACAGAGTTTGCCTCTTTCTTGGAGGACAGGTCCAAGGCAACCCTTCAGGCCTCAATCATGAGCAGGATGGCCACTGTAGAGAGTGGAAC
>NW_008382957.1:0-220 GCF_000622305.1 Nannospalax galili
ATGATGGAACAGGACTCAATGGTCTGAGACCACATCCCCAAAATGAGATTGGACACTGTACCTACACAAGAATCCTTCACAACATGCCTAGTGCCTTTGCTGGGGTTCCAGAAAGGCCCGTGCTCCCTTTCAGGCCCTCCTTCATCACATATCCATCATATTAGTCCCACAAAAGTTATTCCTCAGGGATAACCTACAATCCATAGACAGAGAAATCCTA
>NW_008382958.1:0-219 GCF_000622305.1 Nannospalax galili
AAGTGGCATGTGAAACCACCATCTGCACTTCAGAGGGGGCAGGTGACACGGCCATCTGGGCGGCAGAGAGGGCAGGTGATGCCACAATCACTTCAGCAGAGAGGGGAGGTGACACGATCCTCTACACGTCTCGGGGTGCATCTGACACGACCAATTGCACGGTACAGTAGCCAGGTGACACGACCATCTGCACGTCAGAGAGAGCAGGTGACACAATCA
>NW_008382959.1:0-220 GCF_000622305.1 Nannospalax galili
TAAAACAAAAGAAATTGATAGTTTTCAAATGAGAACAAAGCTCTTCCCAGATGACTGATGGGAAGATCTTCTCTGAATATGGTGGTACCAGAATGGCACCCTAGAATGAATAAAAAGGGGAGAGGAAAAAGCAGAAGCACTAGAATTCTCTGTCTGCTTCCTGACTGCAGATGGGATGTGATCAACTGCTTCACACTCTGGTGAACTGTATGCCTTTAAA
>NW_008382960.1:0-220 GCF_000622305.1 Nannospalax galili
GCTGATCTGTAGGTAAAAGCAACATAATCCAATTGAAGGGGCTGAATTGTGAGATGGAATGGATGTGTGTGCCAACTGGCCTCCAACGAAATGGTTATTTACTTTAAAGCTATCTCACTGATACTGTTCTGAGAAATAAACAAAAGGAATGTGTTGCAGGGTATGGACGTCAGGGAATAAGGTAGAAGTAACAGAGTTTAAGGGAATCTGGACCAGTTCA
>NW_008382961.1:0-220 GCF_000622305.1 Nannospalax galili
CATGTGTCACCACAGTGCTCAGTGTGTCATAGCAATGCACCAACATGCCATAAAAGCCTCCAATGTGATGTCACAATGCTCACTGAGATGTTACAATGCTTAATATGCAATCACAGTGCTTAATGTGCTCACAAAATACACCAATGTGCCATCACAGTGCCACCATACACTGTTATAATGCTCCAGTATGTCTTCACAATGTTCCATTGTGCCATCACAC
>NW_008382962.1:0-220 GCF_000622305.1 Nannospalax galili
AAAAAAAAAATCATTTTGGGGGCTAGAGAGCTGGCTCAGTGGTTAGGAGGACTGGCTGTTCTTGCAGAGGACCCAGGTTTGATCCCCAGAACTCACATGGTGGCTAACAACTGCCCATAACTCCAGTTCCAGGGAATCCGACACCTTCTTCTGACTTGTGTGGGCATTGTATGACATGGGTGCACTTACATGCATGCAGACAATACACTCATACATATAA
>NW_008382963.1:0-220 GCF_000622305.1 Nannospalax galili
CAGCCACATAAATGTGTTCAGAGTTCATAGATGTATGAAGGAAAGGTCCATCGAGAGTGGCTGTAGGAAACAAAGAAGAGCGAAGGAGGTCTTAGTGGGGCTGCGGTTTCAATGTCATTATTTTTCTTTTTTACTCTCAACTCACATAGGCATTAATCTCCAAAGTCATGGTTAATGATATTGAGGGCAGACATTTTTGGGGGTCTTTTTGAGACAGGGT
>NW_008382964.1:0-219 GCF_000622305.1 Nannospalax galili
GCAAGAGCAGCCAGTGTTCTTAACTGCTGAGCCATCTCTCCAGCCCCTTTTTGCATGTTTAAGCGCAATTGCCCCATTCTCCAGTGTGAACTTTGTGGATGACAATGTCATTGTGTCACAATATCAAGGATGCAAGTACCCAATGATGAATATGTTCCACATGAAATCTGTCAGAGCTTAACAAGTCTATAACAACCTTACTTTGCGTGTCCCTTTACT
>NW_008382965.1:0-220 GCF_000622305.1 Nannospalax galili
TTTTTTTAAAAGCTTATTCTAGGACTTAATGTCTATTATTTAAAAAAACACTTTATTCATTTATTTAATTTTTGTGTATGCGTGTATTGCCTGCATGTAGGTAAGGTAAGTGCACCCATGTTGTGAAGTGCCCTCGGAGGTCAGAAGAGGCTGTTGGATCCCCTGGGACCAAAGTTATGGACAGTTGTTAACTGCCATGTGGGTGCTGGGATTTGAACCC
>NW_008382966.1:0-220 GCF_000622305.1 Nannospalax galili
GGAGGCTAATCTCCATGTGGCAGGGGGGTTCTGTGTGGGTCAGTGTACCCATGAGCTTTGAAAATATGAAACACATCTAAAATATATTGCTCATCTGGATGTGTTCAATGTCCACAGAATCTACACCTGACCTTGAAGTTCAGCAGCACTGCCTGGTTTTTTTGTTGTTTTTTTTTTTTTAAAGCATCTATTGTTACCAGGGAACCAGGGTTCCTTTTTG
>NW_008382967.1:0-220 GCF_000622305.1 Nannospalax galili
ACTATGGTGAGAGCAGTTGTGACTTTACTGAAGTTTAATGATTCATTAAAGAGAACCAGGACTCATAGGATGTATACTAACGAGTTTGAGATGCCCATCCCTGACACTTTCTCCTGTAGCCCATGTTCTAATTGGTAGCAGATGACTGGCTCCAAAAAATAATATAACATAATTCAAACTTCACATTTATCAGGCAGGTCATATGATAAGCACCCAAACA
>NW_008382968.1:0-220 GCF_000622305.1 Nannospalax galili
CATGATAAGGAAACACCCTAGAGGAAATCCATGACACCCACTTTTTCACACTGGTGCTTCACATACTACATTCTTCTGTCATGTACATGTTTCATTAACAATCGTGAGGCTCAAGAGAAGGTGACAAGGCAGCTTATATAACTTCCCAGAATTCTGATGGAGGCTCCACAGCTGGAGACAGCACCGAACGGGTGTGTGAGCTGAGCTCTTCACCAACAAT
>NW_008382969.1:0-220 GCF_000622305.1 Nannospalax galili
GTTGGAACAGGGTTCAGGTAATCTCATGCTTAATTTGTAGGGAACTGATGGCTTCAGATGAGCTATTCAGAAGCCTAATTCAGGTTCCAGTCAGGTACACTCAGGCTTCCTTCACCTATTGAAGGCAGGATCTGAGTGCTCTCAGGCAGTCTACTCTCTTAGGTTGTCTGTTAGGATCTCAGCCTTAGCCTACCAAAGCCAGATCTACCCTGGGGCCTTG
>NW_008382970.1:0-220 GCF_000622305.1 Nannospalax galili
CAATATGGAGAGTATGAGTTGATTCCTACATAAGAATGTGGATTTGAATCTATATCAGGAGTATAGGGAGGTGGTTTAGAGCTGAATATATACTCTGGCCATTCATGGGAAGATTAGAATAGCTTAAAATGCCAATGTAAGATGCTGTGGCACGTTAGCTTCTGAGTTCCACCATCTCTAATTGATGACTGCCAAACTTTACTGAAGTTTAAAGGAAAAT
>NW_008382971.1:0-220 GCF_000622305.1 Nannospalax galili
TCAGCACTCTGGGATGGAGGTGAGATGTATCTCTCAAGAAGAAACTTGAGTGTGACAGAATTTTGAATCTTAATATAAAGTACTCCACCTAGTTCCATATCTCATTACTCCATTTACCACCAATATCTTCCTGTACAAGTGGCAAAACCCTTCTATTTATGAGTATTTTACATTCTCCCAGGAGCTCTAATGTTGCAGGGGGCTGTTGGTCTAGCTATGT
>NW_008382972.1:0-220 GCF_000622305.1 Nannospalax galili
AACAAGCCTACTAGGCCTTAACCTCCTCTTGAAAGCTAAAACAGAACTTTAATTCCTCATGACTCCAAAACTATGTGTGAATGTGTGAGACTGTTTTACATATTCAAGAAAGTGCTGTAAACAGCACAGTGAATTTATTTCAAATATAAGATTATCCCATTTGTGTTGTAAACAATAGATGAGATTAAATTAATAACATCTGTTTGTGGTTGTGTGTGCT
>NW_008382973.1:0-220 GCF_000622305.1 Nannospalax galili
AAGCCCCAAGCTCACATTCTCCATGAAGTAGTCGGCATCTATCACGTGTTCTTCCTTCATCCAACCCTGGGCTACCAGATATTATCATATAATGCAAATTATCTAGGGCTCTAAATTCTTCTCAGCACCTTTCTTAACAACCTTTCTGATGTGGGGCTGTGTAAGATGTGGTGGAAGATCAGCTCCAGGTCAGACCACCTCTGCAATCCAAGATGCTGGC
>NW_008382974.1:0-220 GCF_000622305.1 Nannospalax galili
AAAAAAATGACAAAGAGAGGAAAAAGAATTCATGGAGAAGTGTAGATTTAAAAAAAAAACCTCTCTGGAGGTGAAAATAAATTCTACATCTATTTGTTCAGTGCCTACTGGGTGTCAGGCACTAGGTAAGAGTCCTGGGATAGACACCTTCCAGCCACCATGAAGCTCACATTTGGTAAACGAGACCAGTAATAAACAGAAGAAATGACTAAGTCATGTC
>NW_008382975.1:0-220 GCF_000622305.1 Nannospalax galili
ACAACAGGGCAAGCAATAACATATTAGGTTTCATATCTCTTTTACTTCTGGCAAAACCATGATTTGTTAGCCAATGCCAAAGGTCTGTAAGAGTCAGACCATTATGAACTTCCTTTGCTTGTTCTGCCCATTACAATAAGTGTGCTCACGTCGCCTTCATGACTCAGCACTTCCCCTTGGCCATTGCCATTCCAGGATCCAATTAGATCCTTTGCATTTA
>NW_008382976.1:0-220 GCF_000622305.1 Nannospalax galili
AGTGTTTTTATCACAGCAACAGAAAAGTAGCTAATACCATATTCATCCCCATTCCTCTTGCTAACTCCTCCCAGGTACACCCCAATCTCCCTACACCTCCCCCCAACTCCATGGGCCCTTTTTAAAAACTAACTTATTGAAAACAGTTTGTGCTGACCATATACTTCACGGTGTGGGGTCATCCACTGGAGCACAGTCATTGTACCAGGTGCCATACCAT
>NW_008382977.1:0-220 GCF_000622305.1 Nannospalax galili
AGGAATTTTCTGTGACCACTACTAAGCTGCCATACAATGCAAATGCAGCAACCCTACTAGTGAGGACACATCCAATGGAACCATCTTCTCAGGGAGACGTCTGCATTCTCATTTACCACAGCACTATCCACAATGGGCACATATAGAGTCAACACAAACAGCTCATTTCAAAAAATAATTTCAAGTTACATAATTTGTGCTTTTCACTAAAAGTATCTAA
>NW_008382978.1:0-220 GCF_000622305.1 Nannospalax galili
AGCCTCAAACCTACTGGTTATTCTGCCTGAACCCCTCTTGCCAGAAGAGCCTTCTTACTCAACTCAGGATGATCAAGATTTAACTTCCCTGGAAAACACCAAGATCAAAAATGGATGGAGATATACCTCTGATGAGAGGCTCATTCTGCAGCATAAGCTGGCAGAGGACTTAATATATAAACTTCACAAAAGAACTCACCTAGAAAAGAGAAAGTTATGG
>NW_008382979.1:0-220 GCF_000622305.1 Nannospalax galili
AGTCATAGCCAGGATTGAGCGCTAATTAAAAATAATATTAAAGATAAGGCAATCTATTTCATTTGGTTCTGTGAGATAGTTCCTAGACAGCATGAATGACCTGGGCACTTCTCATTTCCCATGCCCCATGCTTGTCTCCATCTACACCAAGGACAGAAGTAATGACATAATTTTGTCTAATAAATTTTCCAACTTATAGGGCAAAGAATTTTTTCTCCTC
>NW_008382980.1:0-220 GCF_000622305.1 Nannospalax galili
TTTGTATTACCCATGTGCCTACATCCTTTCTTTATTGGTTATGTAAAGCTGCATGGTACAGGGTTCAGTTTCTCTCAGGTTAAATTTGGAGGGAACTGATGGCTTCAGATCAGCTATTCTGGAGTTCCCACCAAAGCCCAATTCATGTTCCTATCAGGTACACTCAGGATTTCTTCACATGTGGAAGCAGGATCTGGGTGGTGTCAGGCAGTCCCCTGCA
>NW_008382981.1:0-220 GCF_000622305.1 Nannospalax galili
ACTTGTGAGTTGTTAAGCCTAAGACAATTGTCAGGATCTCAGCCAACGTCAGGGCTAAAATTGGCGATGGTTAACTAAGAATGCTTTCTAGGTGCCCTGGCATAGCCAAGGTGGCCATGTCAGAGGAAAGACAGAGCACTGTGTAAACAGCAGACGGTGTTTCAGCACATTCTGCAGAGCTCTGAAAGGAGCTGACCTTGAAGACCACCCAGAAGTCATC
>NW_008382982.1:0-220 GCF_000622305.1 Nannospalax galili
AGGAGACCATGTGTGATTAGGGCCAAATTACATACAGTTGGCTGGAAAGAGAGTCTGAACACTACAGTGAGGGTCCAGTGACCCTGCTTGGCCCTCATTTATTAAATGAGCACAACTGTCAGCAAGCCCATTTGTGACAATGTTTAGCCATCAGGCTTAGCTGAAATCGTGATGATGGTAGTTATTTTATGCAGAAGAGACTGCTGTACAGCATCATCTT
>NW_008382983.1:0-220 GCF_000622305.1 Nannospalax galili
GGCTTCTGTGAGGTCAAGCTGGACAGGGCTCAGGGAGAATCAGGACCAGCAAACATGAGCTCCTGATTAGCTGTGGAGTGTGGGTAGGAACAGTAGGGTCAGAACAGGCCAGCAGACAGTCCAGATAGTAGATTTTAGAAGTTAGGTCACTAGGCTAGTCCAGGAACCCAGGATCAGGTCAAAGCAAGTCTCCCTACAGGACCAGGAAGTGCTGGAGTTG
>NW_008382984.1:0-220 GCF_000622305.1 Nannospalax galili
CCTTGCCCAGTAAGCACTTTACCCACTGAACCATCTCCTCAGCTCCTATTTTGCTTTTCATTAACATAAAACACGAAGCTTCCTTATATCATTCTCTTGTACACTTAATTTTGGTTGACCTGCCTCCATCCTCCTCTGCCACCTCCAATCCCTGCTTGTATACTTCTATCTCCAGTGTCCCACCTCAGGAATCAGATCTTCAGTGCAGGAGATTGAGAGT
>NW_008382985.1:0-220 GCF_000622305.1 Nannospalax galili
TGAAAGTCAAATATAGGGAATTAAGTACACACGTTCCCTGAGCAGGCAGCCAGTCTTATTTATCTCATTTTCTATTATCCCTACTTGGGGTTGTAACTCATTACCGACTTGAGCTAAACCTCAGCTGATATGTTACCTAGTGACACATTCAGTATGAATGATAGAATTCTCTACATAACAGCAGAGACACTGAATTTTTTTAGTCCAAATGATGCAAAGA
>NW_008382986.1:0-220 GCF_000622305.1 Nannospalax galili
ACACCACGCCTGAGGCCCATAGAGACACGGAGAAGCCAACGGGACCAGACCCGCTTTCCTCCAGACAGGCAGGGGGAGAGCGCCCGCACACCTGCGGATCCGCCCAGCCATCCCAGGAGTGTGCGCAGGGACCCCGAGTGCCCAGAGAGAGCGCGCACGTGCATATCTAGCGCCACAACGTGGAGCTTAGCCTCTGAACCTCGTGCCAGCTAGGAGCTGG
>NW_008382987.1:0-220 GCF_000622305.1 Nannospalax galili
TGTCATTTTAATCCCAATTTATGACTACTGATGTATTTAAAAATTGTCACTGTTTTTAATTTGCACCTACCCCCCACCCGTTTGTGGGACACCTGAACACATGGATTTGGATTTTCCTTTACAGTGAAAGAAAGGTGTAAACATATGAGATTCTGGGTAAAGTTCTTTACAGACTAAGACAACATAAAGGAGTGCTTACATGTATGTGCACCTTCTACAA
>NW_008382988.1:0-220 GCF_000622305.1 Nannospalax galili
AGCTCTTACATTCTTTCCACCAACCTCTTCCGCAAAAGTCCCTGAGTCTTGTACAGGATGGTAGGTGTGGGATGATCTTCCTCCTATTGTGGCAAGGCACCGAACTTTTGGGTCTCTGCATCGTCAGTTTTCCATGGGCTGTTGGTCCATTTCAGTGGGATTCCATCTACTTGATCCAGGCTCTTCTGGCTTTCATAGTTTGCATTGATAAGTCAGCTGT
>NW_008382989.1:0-220 GCF_000622305.1 Nannospalax galili
AATTCCACCCGAAAACTCCTAGAAATTATTAACATGTTAAGTAAAGTGGCAAGTTACACAATTAACCTACAAAACTCTATAGCCTTTCTATATACCAATAACAACCAATCAGAGAAAGAGCACACTCCCATTCACAATAGCTAAAAAACAAAAAAAACAAAACAAACAAACAAACAAAAACAAAAAACCAAAAAAAAAACTAAAATTGGAGTAAACCTGA
>NW_008382990.1:0-220 GCF_000622305.1 Nannospalax galili
TGACACATCCATACAAAAACACAATTTCTTACCAAATGCTAAGTATATATACTCACATTTAAAGACAGCTTTACCTCTCACCGCTTATCAAAGAAGTTTCTTCTTGCAACAGATGGAGAGCACTGCATGGTTCCACAACTGGTCAAATGCAGGAAAAACGTGTCTGTGCGATTCCCAGGCCTAAGTGATCCATTAACAATGGAATCTTTACACCCAAGGC
>NW_008382991.1:0-220 GCF_000622305.1 Nannospalax galili
GAATGAAGCACAGGTCAGTGAGGAATGGTGCTTACCAGCTTCTCTCCTGGCCCCTGCTCAACCTGCTTTCTTATACAATACAGGGCCACTTTCCCAAGGGTGGCACCACACACAGTGGTCTGGGCCCTCCCACATCACTCAACAGTCAAGAAGATGCCCCAAAAATGTGTCCACAAGCCAGTTCAATGGAGGCAATTCACCAACAGAAGCTCCCTCTACC
>NW_008382992.1:0-220 GCF_000622305.1 Nannospalax galili
TTGGAATCATGAAAGGTGAAAGACTGAGGGCTCATGCAGTCTTCTTTACAGTTTCAGAGAGCAGCTGAGGACAGCGAATGCACAGCAGGGTCGGAGCCTGGCCCTGAGAGGCACCGTGTGAATCTGTGAAAGTGAAGCCTAAGTTTCAGTGGAGACCCAAGGATGTTAGAGATGCAGGACTATAGGACAGAGGACAAAGGGGAATTACAGGCATGGAGTG
>NW_008382993.1:0-220 GCF_000622305.1 Nannospalax galili
AGGGTCATGTAGGGGCCACAAAAGCAACACAGGTCAGAGACCTCCTGAATACAATGATGATGTCATGAGGACAAAGAACCAATCTCAATCCCCCTGTCTCAATGTGGGATTCTGCCTAGCCCTAATCTAGGCATTCCCTTTCACTCTCTTGACTGTTCATTCCTGTTATAAGTCTCATTGGAAATTCCATCAATCCTAGAACAGTGTATATATCAGTTCA
>NW_008382994.1:0-220 GCF_000622305.1 Nannospalax galili
CCCATAACCCCCTACCAAATTGCATGAGTTCTGTCATGTATGTTAAGTTCTGTCCAGTCAAATGTATGTACCCAGGCGTCCCTCAGTGCAAGTTCATCCACTGAAGTCTAGTCAGCCTCTCTAAAGTCTCTCCGTTAAAGAAGATCTCTCCCTCACCCAGCAGTAATCCGTTGCAAATAGTTCTGTAGCTAGGTTCGGGGCCTGCTGCCCATTTCCTTCA
>NW_008382995.1:0-220 GCF_000622305.1 Nannospalax galili
TGTTCTTACCAAGACTGCTGTTTGACAAAGTTCCAGCGAAACGCCGATGACCGGTACTCTTCTGTTCATATCCCTTCCCCAATTACTTCTTGTTTTTATAATTTGTATAACTTTCTCTTCTTTAACTATGCTGATAACCAACTCTGATGATAGAAAGGGAAATTAAACTGGGGAAATCTCTCCTTTAAGAATTATCATGTTATTGAAACAAAACGAAAAT
>NW_008382996.1:0-220 GCF_000622305.1 Nannospalax galili
AGAAGGGGTATGTCGCTAGGCATTGGCAAGTGTGCAAATGATTTTGGTTTACGTACGTTTCCATTGCTATGATAAAAACCTGACCAGAGTAAATGCAATGGAGGACAGGTTTATTTAAGCTTACAGTTTGAGGGATATAGCCATCATCATGTGGAGGTCTACATGGAATGACTGTGAAGCAGTAGTTGGTCATGTTCTGTCCATGGTAGGGAGCAGAGAG
>NW_008382997.1:0-220 GCF_000622305.1 Nannospalax galili
GGCGCAGTGGCGAGATTTGGTTGGTTTTAAGTAAAAGTTCCAGTTTGGGGGGGCAATAAACAGCGAAGGAAGAGGGCAGGGAAGGCAGCAAGGGCCTGGGCGGCCCTGGCCCAGGCCGTCGTCATGCAGGACGTTGACAACGACTCCCAGATTCACAGTGGCACCCCCCGTACCAGGTGGTATACCCACTTGGGTAGGGCCTTCAGGGGCTGTGGGTTTT